>NC_056744.1:726755703-726765703 GCF_019279795.1 Protopterus annectens
TTCGCCTACTGTTGGTGCAGTATAGTGGATTCCAGACCAGCATGCCATCATTGATACATCTGTTATGACTGTAACAAATGTGTTTAATTGGCATGAAAGGGGCTGACTAAGTCTTAGTGGGGGGTTTCTATTATCTCTGCAGACATCTTATTTACTTTAGTCATGTAAAGAGCAACATGAAAGCAGCTGCAGAATGATGTTTTGTCCTTAAAGTTTATTCAAAATTGTCTGAACATTGTTAAGAGTGTGTAACATTTGAAAGTACTGCTCACTTTTCAACTAAATATTTTACTGCTTAGTTGTAACAATGAATGAGCCTTTTAACTGCTTCAGTATTTGTATCACTAGCTAGTAGAAGATGTAATGATTGTTAGTTTTTGAATCCATCTTAGCATATTCCACAGCATAATACAACTGCTGATCATATTTTAGTGAAATTTAGTAACTAGTATTAGTCTAGAAGTATAAATATGTGAATAAAAACAGAGTGATTTATGTTATTAATTTAAATGTACTTTATAATTAGCCCAATAAAGTGTGCTGGAAGTATACTGCTGTTTGTGTTTTCTCTAAATTTCTTTTAATTGGTGGTTAACAGATTGTTACGTATCCCAAGGTGAGTGTTCACATTTATTTATGTACTGCTCCTGCTTTGATAACGCCTACTCATACCTCCTGGAGGCCTGATGAGACATATTCTCTGTTGTGCTTTTACAGCAGATTGGTATAACTAGAACACATTTGTATTTATGAAAAATAAGATTTCAATGTGATACCAATAGTGAGTTTAACAATTACATTAACGACCATCATTAGAACATCTGGATTTAGCTATTTTCACACATGTACATACTTTTTCACTTACAAGGTTACCTTAGTATAAATATGATCTGCTTTTATCTAGCTTGCATTGAAATAATTTTTGAAGTGTGCTTTGTTAATAAAGCTCAGTTTCCAGATTGCAATTCACCTTTTACAAATTTTAAATAAAAACCCATCTTAAAACAAAATATAAGCACATAATGCATAGTTTAACTGTCTTGATGACCATAGGAATGAAATCAGAAGTATTAAAAAAACACAGATAAAGACAACATAAAAGTAATAATAATAATAATAATAATAATAATAATAATAATAATAATAATAATAATATAATGATAATAATAACAATTTGAGTATTATTTCAAACAGATTTTGAAGTAAAACATTACAGTATAGAAATAATGATAAACTCCAGATATACATAACATGCACACGCATGCACACACACACACACACTCACACGCATATATATATATATATATATATATATATATATATATATATATATATATATATATATATACACACGTGTGTGTTATAGTGTTTGTACATGCAATCAAAATTCGTTATGCATAATGACAAAGAGCTATCCAAAATGATACAAAATTGACAGTTTGTTTCATTATTAAGTATATTATGAGCTTCTTTAATGGTAACTATGGCATGTAGCAATTTCCCTCCTCTAATAGCATAGCTAACCAGATGGGCATCTTAGATAAGTCTAAAATTTCTTTTACAAAACTTAAAAAAACTTTTGACTTTTAAACTATTATAGCTACTTGTTGACCACAATTCCTTACCCATATGCATTAGTTACAGAGACCACCTACTACAACTCTTTGCTCTATTTGTCTTCCATGAGGTTTGTACTCACAATGCCTCTACTTAACTGTATTAATTCATACTACATTCAACAATGTTTCTCCTGAACTTATGTTTGTTAAAATAATGGTATTCTGCATAAACTTAATGGCTTTCTTTTCTAAGGATTTATAAAACTTTATTGCCCTTAGTAATTCCCTAAAGAAACTTTGTTTCTGATTGTGTTATCTACTCCATATTCTACATTTTTTTAATTTGTGGACTGAGTCTGAAAGTGGACCATTGATCAATGTTACAATCTGGTTATCCAGTTTAAATAAATAGCAAATGAATAGTTATAAATTCTCTTCATCTGTGAAATTTTTGCTGCTTGACTTTTAACCATGATTAAAAATGATATCTGCAAATAGAAAAGGTAAAAGTGTAATCTGGCAATACTTTTTTGCTACATGTTATACTATTGTTAATCTATTGTTAATTTAAAAAGCTATTTTCAAGAAATGCTCCTTCCTTACTTGATAGTTGGTCAGCCTAATTTCTCCCATTTTTTTGTGGAAGCAAAGCCTGTTCTAATGTCATCTTGCCACATTCCCTGACTGACTCACTGTTTTGACTACATATCCTGCCAACAGGTGCCTTCACAACTGTGCTGAACTTTTCATAATAAATACTTAACAAACACCCCAGTCTTGCCTATGGAGGTTAACTTTAATGTCATTGTGTTTTTCTACCATTACAGTATAAAGTCATAGCTGTCCTGCTATTTGTAGGCATTGTTAATTAGTGGTGTTAACTTTATTATCTAAATATAAATCTTCTTAATCTGATTCTTCTGAAATATGACACAAGGTTTTTCAGACATTCTACTACAATGTTTTATAATTTCCTCAAAGTTCCCCTGGGCAGCTAGTTCATTCTTTTAAATGTGTCCTAAATCTGTAAATTTCCAACAATAATATGGAAAACTACGACTGTGTGTCTGGTCGTAACCAACATATTGTTTATCTGAGAGAAATATTTTAAGAAATTCACCTTGAGAACAAAGTTCTGGAGGTAAACCTTGACATCCATGCTGAGAAGACATAATATGGTTTATGACTGGTGAGATCCAATCATAATTCTTTGTAGTGTGTGGAACTTTATCTACTCTGGGTACTTCCAGTCACAGGTAAAAAATGTACAAACATAAGGTGTTTTACTGACTTTATTGTTCTTATAAACTTGCAAAGATAATAGAATAAGGGTCTATATTAGAATACCGAACGTTCAAAATTTTGAGTGTTCTAATATCGACCCGTTTTTAGTGAATGCTGAAAATATCGAAGAAACAGAAAACCAAATTTTTTCCTAGGGAAAGAATTCAGTTGTCTGTTTCTGTTGCTTTGGTATTTTCAGCGTTGTGGTGGAAAGTTACGGGTCGGGTTCAGGTAAGTGTGCAATTGTGTGGATGTGAGGGTTAGGGCGGGTTAGGTGAGTTAGGGTTATGGCGCGGATCAGGTAAGTGTGCGATAGTGATGGACCTTAGGGTTAGTGTTTGGGTTAAGGTAAGTGGATAGTTAGTGGTGTATGTATAGTTTAGTGTAGGGTTAGGTGTAAGAGTTTAGGTGTATGTGTGTGGATTGCTGTTTGCTTGGTGTGCTTGTGTTGTCTGTATGTGTTTTGGAACAGCAAATTTTTTCCTTAGGAAAAAATTTGCTGTTCTGAATGTTCGATGTTTTCAATTTTCGATTCATAGGGTTCGATATTAGAACACTCGAAATTTTGAATGTTTGGTGTTCTAATATAGACCCTAGAATAGTAGGTCTTGCATTAGTATGAATTTTCTGAAGGGTATGAAATATGAAACTCAAATGTCTCTCATTATTTTCTAACTTCAGTCTTTAATTTGCCAGAAAAAAAACAATTCTATGAAAAACAGCCCAAAAATGTGATGCAAAAAAATAAAATAGTCACACAATACAGCTGGGAACCTGTAAAAGAAGGGACACTTTTTTAATATTAGTACTGTTAACTTGAGCAGCTGACAAAATAAGAGACTCTACGTGCATTTCTGAAATAAAAGTAAGCTATAACTCTGATTATTACAGTTATTTATTAATTGTAAACCCTCCACGTTTTCTTTCAAAATTCCCATTTTGCGAAGGGATTATTAGGGGAGAACAACATTTTGAGCCAAAATCGGGGACAGTTGAGAGGTTTGGATATGCCTAATTCTATAAAGCGATTTATTTGCACGTACCTCTCAACCTCTTAATGCAGGAAATCTGGACAAGGCCAAATATATTGGGGAACACCACATGAATGGAGCACTGCAACATCTTGTTAACAGAATGCCTGCCTTACCACTGGCTACTTAAATCCCCAGTATACTATTGCTCAACAACCCTTAAATTTACTCAAACCCAAACCTTTGTAAATCACTCAAATGCCCTGCAAAAAGCTTCAGTGCCCAGGATTTAGGACTAATTAATCACACTAGAAAAATGATATAAAACATTACAAACACTACAAAAGAAAAGCAAATACAAAAGTATAAACAGATACGATTCCCCACATATGAACAAAAAAATGAGATAAATCCATTCTAAAACAGAACACTGACACCAGCTTGACAACTAGCATAGGTTTTTTAAAACTTAAACTAAAGGCTTTCAAGCAGGAGAAAGGTACTGCAAAGAATAGCCAACGCTAAAAACAAATGATGCCAGCCACATTTGTAAGACGTTTACTGAATTATCACCTTTTGAAACAGAGATAGCTGTGTGGGTGCCTGCCTGTGTGAAGAGGCATGCTTAATATATTCACACTTTCCTAACAAGTGTATATTTAAAGGTCTTGGATATACCTGCAAAGATTCTCCCTAGCAGCAACCCGTTTACTAAACGGTAAGTTACCGAATACATGGAAGCATCCAGCACATCATAGGGTTCTTGAATCATTGGGCTATGTCACTTCACGTGTATCACCAAAAAGGGTACTCAGTGCCCCACATTATCAGCAACTACCTTTCTACAAGCAGCTGAACATTTAAAATAGGATGAGCAAGTATTAAAAGCTGAATAGACATTATTACTATTCATTCAGAATCCATCAAGCATTATGCAGTTAACTTTAAACATCAAACTGAATACATTTAATTATTACAAACTTCACCAAGGTATGTAATAGTGTGTACAAAGACAGGCGAATAGACTTCCTTCAACACGGTGCAGCTCCTTAGAAATTTGTTTTCTATCCAAGTCTCCCAAACACAAGGTAAAATACACACCATGAGCGTGTGAGCCTTACTGTAAAAATTTCCAATGGGACAACCATTACCTTCACGTGGCGTGACAATCCTGTCACACAGCTACAAGTAGACTGTGAACATACTGAATAAACTGTGAAACCAGATGGCTGTCCTCTCAGGTACAACTACTTGTACCCCTCCTTCACATCCTCACACTAAACCAAAACACTCACTCACACAAGGTTACTAATGGCCACCTGTACAGCGGCCACTGGCGCCGTCAGGTCTGGGATGGCTTTGCCATCTACCTCTCCTTCTTCATGCATTATGACCAGTTGGGAAATCTGTAGCACTACTGTCTCCAAAATACTGTCGATGGTTTTAGTGTGGAACATGGGCATCTTACGTTCATAGGTAGGTACTTGGCTATTGGCCCTAGGGCCTATATAAGCCTAGCCAAATGGTACCCTGGCTTTTGCCACCCAAGAAAATTATTTTCCTGTGCCCCTGTCAAGCAGAGCCACAGAAGTGATCCCTGGGGTGAATTTCCTCTCTCCCATCCAATTATCAAGATTTTTCTTGAAGAGTGCTAATGAGGAGCTTTGTTTGATATAGATAGGTAGTTTGTTCCAGAGAATGGGAAGTCTCTGGGACAGGAATCTATCCCTCCAGCATATTCTGTTTATTGTGGTAACAATGTTTAGGTCCCTAGAGCGGGTAGCTCAGAGGGATTGGGATTTCTTTAAGTGGAGCACATCCAACAGCTCTGGGTTTGACATAGCTTTGTATGTTAGGCAGAGATCGCCTCTGGGTAGGCGATATGCGACAGAGTAAAGCTGAGACGGTCTGCGTAGGGCATCTATTTGAGGCTGGTAATCCTCTTTGTGAGGTATTTCTGTGGCCTTTCTAGTTGTTGTAGATATCTTGTGAGGTACATACCAAAAGGGGCGTTGTACTCTATAATGGGTCTAATGAGTGATGAGTAGAGGGCAACAATGACCTCTTTTTTTCCTGGATGAGAAACCTTTTGTGATGAGGTGTGCCATGTAGAAGGATTTCCTGACTACTGTGATGGTGTGATTATCAAGGGAGAGACTACTGTCCACCTGTGTCCCAAGGTTTCTTATCAAACTTTTGGTGTTAAGTAGACTACCGCCTATGTGGTAGTTCATGGGTACAGAGTTTTTACCAAAAGGGATGACAATGCACTTTTTGGCATTGAGCTTGAGGCGATGGCTTTGACACCAGGCATCTGTCTCAGTGAGGTTCTTTTGTAGGATGTCCACATTGTTAGGAGTTTTGATCCTAGTTTGCAGTCATCTGTGAACTTTGTTAGCCAAAGACCTTCTGTACTTCAGAGAAGTAGATACCAAACAGTTGAGGACCTAGGACTGAACCATGTGGTACTCCACTTGTCACTGGTCTGAAGTTGACTTAGAGTCTGCTACTTTCACAGTGTGGGTTCTGTCAGTGAGCCAGTTGGCAACCCATCTTGTGACATAGGGATTTATACCTAGTTTAGTGAGTTTATCTATAATTCCAGAGTGAGGAATGGTGTCACAAGCCTAGGCGAGATCTAGATAGGCTGTGTGACCCACCTTACCCTCATCTACGGCTTTGGTGACTGCTTCAATGAAGTCTATCAGATTAAGGAGACATGATCTGCCTTTTACAAATCCGAACTGGGTAGGGTCCAGAGTTTGGAGATTACCAATGTCATTGTTAAGTTCCACAATGATACATTCCATAGCCTTGCAGACCAGGCTCCTCAGGCTAATGGGGCGGTAGTTCCTGGGGTCCGTGGTGGCTCCCCCTTTGTGGAGTGGGATAACCATTGCTGTGCACCATTCAGTGGGCAGAAAGCCAGAGGTGAGACTATGATTGAACATGGTACTTAGTTGAGGTGCCAGTTCGTTCTGTAGTTCATGTAGAACACAGCCTGGGATGTTGTCAGGTCCCATGGATGCTGTGTTCTTGGCTTTGGAGAGTGTGTTTTTTTACCTGTGCAGTCGTGATTACAGGAACTTTGCATTCTTCCAGTATAGAGATGGGCCCTTTAGGGGATGAGAGAGGGGTAAAGTTAGCACTGAACTTATCTGCCAGGATGTTGGCAATATCAGTTAGTTCTGTATATTTACTGCCATTGTGCTGTAACTCAGAGCAGATCTGAGTGTTGCCATTGAGATTCTTGACATAGCTATAGAATACTTTGTGGTTGTCTTTAGAATCAGTGGCAATTTTGTTTTCGTAACTAGCTTTGGAGGATTTTATAAGGGATCTCAGCTTCTTACTGAGGCTTTCCATGGAGTTCCTCCAATCATGAGATTTAACTCTTTTTTTTTTGCAACAGTTTCTTTCTTCTGTTATAGAGTTTGTTTATGGCAGGGGACCACCAGATTGGGTTCCTTGTTTTGGAGGATAGCATCTTGGTTCTGTTAGGGATTGCACGATCCATGCACTCGTGTAAGTGCTTATAAAATGCAATTGTATAGGATTCAGCAGTCGTACCTCTACTGTCTGTCAGCATGGGTGTCGTGAAGTTTGCCACTTCTGTCTTAAGAAGCATGAAGTTGGCTTTGGAGAAAGTTTTTACGGTGGTTTCCCTAATGGGGGTTGGGGGTGGGATGTGGATGTCTAGGGTGATTTGCTTGTGGTCGGATCTGACCAACGAGGAATTGACCTCTGGTGTGGAACACCAGTTGCCCATGTTGGTAATGACCTGGCCTAGGATATTGCTGCCCCTGGTGGGGGTGTGGATAAGTTGATCCAAGGCATTGGATTTCATTAATTCCAGAAAACATTGAGCACAAGAGTTGGTACATGAGTAGTTTTCCCAGTTAATGGTGGGGTAGTTGAAATCGCCCATTATTAGGGCATTAGGTTGTACCCTAATATTTTCCAGTGTATCAAAAAATGAGGAGTGGGAATCCTGAAGCATGATGGGGTTCTGTAGCAAGCTACAATCTGGATTGCGGTCTTGCCCAGAGTTAGTTGCACTTGGATAATCTCAGATGCATTATGCTGAGCAACTAGCCTGGAGGTGTGGATATCCTTAATGAATATGGACACGCCTCCACCTTTAGTGCTTCAGTCCAGGTTAGGTGGTCGAAAGGTGTGGTATGAATTATAGCCTGGTAATGCAGGGGTGCTCTCTGGAGCCTTGAACCAGGTCTCTGTCACTGCACAGATGTCGATGTTCTCCATTTTAAGGAGTGCCTCGAGTGAGTGCATTTTGAGGTTTAGACTTCTAGCATTAAGTAGCATTACCCTCAGATTTTGCTTGCTTGTACCTGTTACGGTGGTAAATTTGTCATTTGAATCTTGCCTAAAAAAGGCACTATAGAGGTGGCAAGAGCCTTAGCCAGTATCCGGAATCCCAAGGGTAACAGGTGCAGGCCATCTCTGGAAAGCATCGTGGTTTGTCGATCATGTCATCCCAGGCAGACAGATACTGGATCCCCTTAGAATGACACCAGAAGCTTAGCCAATTGCTGAAGTCAATCATTTTGTTCTTGTACTGTGGTATCATTCTGGGTGATGGCAGGATGCTACTCAGGGCTAGGGTCATACCTGCCTGGGCTACAAGATCGGACAGCTCCTCCATGTCTCTTTTCATATAGTCCAGGGAGGTATGTCTCAGATCATTCACACCAACACACAACAGAAGCAGCACAGAGTTCAGGGTAAAGTAGGCAACAGTTGTCACAAACCAGAAACTGACACACCATAAAATGTTTTCACAAAAGTCCATCACTCCTGACTATTTACAGCACTGCACGGCCTAGTTCAAGAACACCAACACTTCCATCTACTACCTTGAACACCACAACATCAGTGAATTACTCCAGGGGCATTTTTCACACACACACACACACACACACACACACACACACACACACACACACACACACACACACACACACACACACAGAGACTTCATTCAAAGCCGCCAGCCGAACACACACAGTACCTCGATCGTTTGCCAAGTTTCTTTCAAAGCTGCCAGAGATCGATCTTTTGCCAAATCAAAGCAGCCAGCCGACATTTCCTCCACTGCATAAGGCAGTTCAGTTCCTGTTCTCAGCACCAGAATGCTGAGTAGGCATGCATGTGCTGCTTCTATGCATCACAGACTGAAGACCTTGCAGTCCGATCTCCTTCCAGTCTATGCGGTTGTAACCACATAGACTTCTGGGGCATGTGAAACACTGATGCCTTCTTCTGAATCCGGACTGGTTAAACAGTAGTCCGGATTTGAGTTTCCATGCGTGAATTCCAGGATTTGTTATTTTGGTTTCAGCTGTGGGGGTGGGCTGCAGTTCTGCAGTCCAATAGGATGAGCCGCCATTGTGTTTGATACACTGAGATATCTATCATTTTCACTTGAATTCCTGAATGACAAGGTCTTAATCCTTTAGGCACCTATTTACTGAGGACATGCAGCAGGTACTAATGAGGGCAAGAAATCCTGCTTTTAGAAAATCATATATTAGCAAAAGAAAACATTTTTGTAGTCGGTGCCGACAATATAACCAGCAGCCATTCACATGTAGCTGTTATCTGGTTTTACAATATTTGAGTTAGTTTCCATCCTATGGCCTTTCTTATTCCTCCAACAAGATTAATTTATCGGCCATTTCGGCAATCACCATAGATCCTTCTCTTTCAAGGTAGTCTCATGTCAAATGTTCTTGAAAGGGGTTTTGCATTAAAGGCCTCCAAGTAAATTGGTGGCCCCTCCTTGAGATCATAATTTTATGTTAGAGAGGCTTTCACTTCCTCAATTTGAACAGGGTAATCTGTCTGACATGAGGTTTCTAACATGGAAAGTAGTTTTACTGATTGCAATGACCTCTGCAAGAAGGATATATTGAGTTAGAAGCTCTTATGGTGAGTCATCCCTGCCTCATTTTTCATAGGGACAAGGTTTCTTTGAGAACTAATCCTTTATTTATATACTAAAGTGGTATCTAAGTTTACTTTAAGCCAGATTATCCATCTCCCTATTTTCTTTATTGAATCTAAAATGTGTTAGAATGGATACTTCCTACCTTGAATGTCGAGAGGCAACTAGGGTACTTTCTTGACAGAACTATATCTTTCAACTCTTCAGATCAATTGCTT
>NC_056744.1:726770703-726780703 GCF_019279795.1 Protopterus annectens
TTGATTCTAGTTATTGGGGTATGGATGACGTAATGCAAGAATGTTTTCTATTGACAAATGTGGTAATTATTTTGCAAGTTTTCTACTCATCACATAGGTTCAAATGATAATATTGCTTTTTTGTGTCAATTAATTTTGTTCCTGAAATTTATTAATATAAATTGTGGTGAATGGTTCTATGTAATTATTACTGAAGAGGTACATAATACTGAGTGAAACTGGTTTATTTTTTAATTAGGAGTTTGCTAATAAAGTGCATGATTGATATAATGGCATTTTGTTTTCTTTCTGCACTTGGATTTATGCTGTGCACTACATTTTTAATAAGAACAATGTGGACGGTTGTTTTTAACTAAGGTGTCAATAACAAGCAAACAGAGCCAATAGACTGGGTGTCTAATATGGTTAATGCTTTCACTGAAGACAAAATTCACTTTTAAGATTTGAATAAACTGAACAAAAGAATATATTAGCTATTTCTTGTAGTTTTTTAGTACTAAATATAAACTATTATTATTGGCAGAGCCTGACTGGAATATGATGCCATTAGAAATAAAAAGCAGCCGCAGTCTAACAACTTTTAAAAGGCCAGTTGATATGCTATATGGAAAGGATTGGTATGTGACTTGACAAGCTGAAAAAATTCCCAATTTTGAACTTATTTTATTATGTTTGTTATATTGTCAGTTAATATTAGCTGGAGAATGCTCTAGGCTATGTACTTTTTATCCACTAGTAGGAAGGTACAGATACCTTATACTTATGTTGAGTATTTTGTCAGCACCAGAGGTGTTCTAAGGAGCTGTTACAGAGGTAATTGATGACTTGGAGAGTTTTATAAAATTGATGCTATATTATTGCATCTGTGGGAAAAAGAAGAATAGAAATGCACTGTTACAACTATGAAACAGATTAGAACAATAACATTTTAGTTAGATAACGAGAAATTGTAAATAAAACTAACAAGACTGAAGCCTGACACAGAAAAAAAAGATGAAAATATTCTGTAAAGGCAAAGGTTAGGAAACAATCAGGCATTATATTGATTCATAGCAAGAAAATAGTGTCTTGCTTTATTTGTGTCTGAAATGTCTGAGACATAATTCCTTTATGAAAGGTATTAGCACAAAAAATTGTCAGAAATAGAGCTATGAACAAGAAGAGTTTTGAAATGCTCCAGAATCTAGTTATTGAAGCACTAGCATTAAAACATTGCATTTCAAATACACCAGTTTTGCTGCAAGTACATTACAGTCAGAACTGCATATAATCTGTAATTCAGCAAGAAAGTAAACCAGTATCTTAAGGAATAACAGCATTTACAAATAAGCTCAATATGGACTGTTACCAATAGTGAATATATATTAGAATTCCATGAATATGTGGATAATAAAGATATTGAATCAGAAACAGACAATAATCTCTTTCAAAACATATTCAGAATGTCTTTGTACAAGTTACTGCTGAAATTATCTCATTTAATCGTGAATAGCAGGAGGTTAATTAACACCTTTCTTCCCTTTCTAAGCCAGAAAACCCCTTGCTTCCTGAAAACATTTCTCCAAAATCCTCTTTTGATAATGCACTTTATTTAACATTTGTTAACCAGGAAAGTCCGACCAGGAATGAAGCCAATTTTCAGCTGAGGCCTGGGGAGAAGTGTTACAGATGCATGTCTTTGTAACGTGGGAAGAAACCATAACATCCAGAGGAAACCCACATGAATGCAGGAAATACATTCAGACTTCGCACAGAAGGCACTACAGCTGAGAATTTAACCTGAGAACCTCTTACTGTGAGGTGACAACGGTACTGCTGCACCACTTTGCCATTCACTTCATTAACTTTATAATATCTGATAAAGTAAGTTACAAATAAATGTAAAATATGTTAGCTCTTTGTCAGACAATGGGCTATAAACTGGTGGTAGTATCCAAGGTCTTTCTTTAGAAGTTGATTTTATATTGGAGATTTATAAAAGAAAACTACATTTTGTTTGCCAAGAAAATACCAGTGTTATATTAAAAAAAGAGTGATATCTCTGTACATTTACAAGATAGATGGAAGATACCAGAAAGATAAATGTTCAACTGTTCAAGAGCTCCAATGATGTATGGCAAGGGGGGATAGCATACTGCAGTTTTGTGATATTGCCAAATCTATGCAAATTATACATATATTTTTGTAATATTTCAACACAATATTAATCTGTAAAACCATTTGTGTTAGATAGCAGGTGTGAATGGCAATGTTGTGTGCCTTAATATTTTGTATAAGAATACATTATTTGTTCTTCTGTAGGTCAGTCGACTTTTATGAAATTATTGCAATTTTGGAAATGTAGGTACCTATAAAATGCTTTACCAAACGAGCATTTTTATCTCAGAATATCTTCACATTACCTATTATGTTTTAGTGTAATTTTTACAAACACACATTGTTTGAATACACCACCCCCAACAAGACAGTATTTCATTCTATTTTTGTATTATTAATATAAACATGGAAATATTTAATATTTTTCATACTTTTTTGCAAATACCCTTTAATAACTGCAGCTCTGCACATCCCATGCTGATCATTTCACTGTCATACTAAACAAATCATGTCAGCTTATAGATGCCATCTTGCTGCCTTAATTTTATGTATGTACCTTTACCAGGACTTTAGAAATTAGACTTTGAAAACAGTAGTGAGTATACTTGTTTCAGGAGTGCAGGGGAAGTCTTCTGTAAAGACGAGTATATTCTTACAAGATACATAGGAACTCTGTTTTCCTGATGACTATACTCTTACAGTAAGCTATGCATTATAGAACATTTTACTTAATTTTCAGTGTTGTGATCTGTAACAAAAACACAGATCAGACAAGAACTATATGTAGCAGATAAAGTTAAGAAAACCATATTTACCAGAGAAGCATGCCAATTTGCTGGCAGAAAAAAATAGTCATTCTTTGCATAATACCATAGCTATCAATGACAGAAAAAAAAAGACAGGAATTCAAAAGATACACTGACACTGATTTAGAAATGCATTTACTGAAAGAAAATATAAACAGAAGTGGGCCTGGACAAAATAATCAGTAAGGAAATAACTTCAGCCTTGTTATTCTTTCATGAATGAAATGGATTGTGATTAATGTTTTGTTTAAAGCTAATAAAATAATTGTTCCTAAAGGACTGAAAAAAACAAATACTCTTGAAAGAATTTATGGATCACATCGTGAAATGGTAATTTGGAAAGAAAAGGCAAGAGATACATATAATGCATTGACCAGAAATGTTGCTTTAATACAGTTACCATAGATACAAGTCATGCCATAGCAGCTTTTTTCCTATCTTTCTCAAATCTTCTACCAGCTTATCTTCTAATTCTCTGCGCATTTATTTATTTATTTAACATTTGTTTACTGGAACAAAGCCAATTTAAAGTGGAGGCCCAGGGAGAAACAGTCCAGATACATGTCTTTGTAATATGGGAGGAAACCGGTGCACCACATGAACGCAGGGAGGACATGCAGACTCCGTACAGAAGACACACCAGCTGAGAATTGAACTGGAAAACCTCTTGCTGTGAGGCAACAATGCTACCACTGCACCACTGCTTCATCCAATAATATTTAATGTAATAATATAGATTTAAAAATAATATTTTGAAATTACACTATATGAGTAAATAAAAAAGAATAAATATTACATAAGGAACAGAGTATTACCACTCTGTTGCCCAACACAGAAAAGGTAAGGTGTAGAAAACAGAAGAAGGAAGGTGTGGAAAATAAGTACTTGTTTTGCTACACTGAGCATGTGCAGGGCGATGCCTAGCAAGAACAAAATCGATCTCAAAAAGCATCTATCAGTGACATTATGCATTTACGTAAATCTTCAGCAATCCATTCATTAATACATTGTGAAATGTAACCTGTTCTGGTCTTTTACATTAAGCAGTCTTCATATGCGGAAACAATGAATTATCTCAAAATATACAAGTTTCAAGTCATTATTTTTCTAACTAGCTTCTCCTTTGTTTTGTAGGAAATGTAAGCAAACCACTGTAATCTGTTCTCCTTGACCTTCTCTACAATTGGGGTTACTTTGGTTTAGCTGTGATGTTCTCATTTTTTATCTGTCATGTAGTATGCATCCTGCTACCCATCTGAGATACTTCAGCTCCATCACTTCAAGTTTCCTCAACTGCTCTGACTTCATTGCACAGTTTTTGTGCTATACAGAAGCACTGGTGATGCCACTGCTTTGTCCAACTTAATTTTCAGCTTCTTTAGCATTCTTCTGTCACACACTCCTCCTGAACACTTTGTACACCTCTGATTCTACATTTAATCTCCACATCCATTCTCCTTAACCACACTTCCCAGATACTTGCAGCTATTAACCTGCTAAATTATTTTCCCTTCTGTCTCAGTCTCCAGCTTATTCTAAATCCCCCCCATTTGCTGTCATGACTATTGTCTTGAATGCAGTCCGTTTTATCCCATGTGCCTTCAATTTACTATTCCAGTCACCAAAGTTCCAGCTCAAAGTCTGTAGTACATTGTGTAAGTTGAAACAATAAAATGTTGATGTCACTAATGTCAGCACAAAAACTCTGAAAAAAGAAACATAGAAGGTGCAGTGTTCATGCTCACAGAAATTACCTTGAACATGCAAGAATAAAACCATGTGCCCTTCACCCCTATGTGAAAACCTATGCTTCCACACCCCCTTGCTAAATATATATTCTAACTCCAAATATTCCTACTCCAACATTACACAGTATCAGTGAAGGGACATATCCCCAACCCTGGAAATGTAACAGTCTTGGATACCTGTTGGCCATCTGTTTAGTAGCTGAAAGTGTGTCAACTAAATAGATATCAGTTTTAGCACCAATCAACATAATTACTGTCCCCTATATATATATATATATATATATATATATATATATACACACACACACACACACACACACACACACACACACACACACACACACACACACACACACACACACACACACACATGCTACCTGCAAACATTTAATCATGTACAAAATTGCAGGATTAATAATGCAAGAGCTACAAGAACTAAATTTTCTAATTCCAACTTTTACTGCTGTTCTGAAAAATACATAGAAAACATATTCTTCTAAGCAGCTATAATTACTGTTGCAGCCAACAGTGCATAAGAAATGAATACTGTCGGCAAGTCAACCACGAATAAATAATTACTGTGATGTTATGCTGTTTCCAGAATGGATGCTGTTTATGATGTTTTTTTCTAATAATGGTAAGGTATGCCATGCACAGTAAAACAACATTGGACGGCAAGTTAATCATATTATTTTGTTGGTCGTTGATTGTGCTGATCAACTGTTGTTTTGTTTGGATATGACAATTATTCAGCTTTGGATTTGTTTCCATACTTTCATGCATCAGAGCACTTTATTTAATGCAGTAAAACATTAGCAGTTTATCTAATTGAGATGAACTTTGTTTAACTCCCTCCTCTCTTTGTGGTGCAGTTTTAGATTAAATCTTTGATGTCTCACAGATGAAAGGTTAAAGTACCAGACAAACTGAGACTGTCATTATGAGCATTATAATTCATCAGATACTTTTTATTATCGATTATATTAACAATTACATGAAATTGGACCAAAACAGTAGGTCTGATTTGTTCTGTTTCTTGAAATGGAACTACAGAATACTAAACTCCTTCAATTACATTGATTATTATATGATAATTAGTTTACTTCCGAACTTTGTGATAAAAGTGGAGATGAAAGAGTGAATGAATGCAATGCTTCTGTGTTTTATTAGTATATGATCACCTTTAGTTGTTGTATGAGTACTACATGAAGCCGGGGCAAATGGTGTTGCTGCATTTACCAATGCAAACACAAGCACTTATGCTGTAGTGTGTGGATATGTTATAGTACCTTCCCTCTAAGATGTATAGCTGGGGTGACAGTTATTCAATGCAGGTAAATATTAACATCAGCTCAATCCATATATCTATATAGTGAGAATGGTGCCTTCATTCTTAGCATTAAGTTGAAACGTATTTAAAGTAAGCAAAGGTCTCTGCCAAGGATGTATCCCATCTCACCTCCTTGTTATAATTAAATGAAGAGGGTATCTACATGCAGCCAATATCCAGACAGTCTCCATTCTGAGGATGTGTGCTTGCTGCTTTGTTGTTTGCAGATGATACGTCCTCTTAGCTTTGAGTGAATGTGATTATCTGTGTGTACTGACTGTGAAGCAGCTGGTATGAAAATCACCACATCCAAATCAGAAGCCACAGATACCTTCTAGAAGAAAGCATGAGTTGCTCTCCCCAGATGAGAGACGAACAGCTACCACAGGTGGAGGAATTTAATAATTGCTCTCTACAGCTGGAGAAGAAGTTACCACAGGTGTGGCAATTATAGTAAGTGAAGAAGCTAACCAGTGGATTGGATCAGAAGCAGAAGTACTGAAGCTGTTGTTCTGGTGATGAAGCAGGACCCGAGTCAAAGGCCTGAGCTCCATTTTATTATCTGTCTATGTCCTCAACCTCAGAAATGGTGACGGGCACTGAACAATGGCTGGAAGGATGAGATTACTGATACAGACAAAATAAATAGGACTTCTTTGTAGAGTAGCTGGACTTCCTCTCTGTAATTGACTGAGGAGCTCAGCACTCTAGTAGGAGCTTGAATTGAAGTAAAGCCACAACTCTTGGAAGTTGTCAACTGAGGAGGTTTAGATGCCTTAGGAGGTTCTTATGGGCACCTCTCATGGGATGTGTATCAAACATAACTAGAAGGTGGCACAATATTAGAATGGTATAATATGAATGAATAACAGGCTCTGTGCTGTACACATGCTGTCCAGGAGCTCTATACCTATGTTTGTCGACTAAGAGTTGTAATGGTAATGATGGGAAATTTACTCTATAAATTCCAAATAATAACACATTCCTAAAAGGGTAATGTTTTGCATTCTAGAGACCATCAGTGAGAATCAAACCTTGCTTTGTTGTATCAAAGGGATGCTTATTTTAGTTCAATCATGGCCAACATTTCTCTTGGAAAAGATCACATAAGTATGTGAATTAATTCACCTTTATTTAGCTACAATAAACTAAACATAAATTAAGTTTTGCAAGACTTTCAATGTATGTTAAATGTACCCTTTCCTGATACTGTATAATTTCAAAGTTAGTATATATAATTAGCAGGGGGTGCAGGGAAAAATTATGTTTTATTTTCTTTTTCAAATTTGAAGTTTTGTATGGTCTGCAGTTATTGCTCAGTCTACTACAATGCCCAAATCTAAGGCATTTGAAGACCACTGTCTTCCAATCAATGACTTGGGTGTCTTGTAGTTTGCATGGGCTGTACTCATGCTCAAATTCAAATGCAGGTGTTGGTGAGGTGTGTCAGCCATGTCGAGAGAATCAAACTGCCATACCTCACCCAAACATAGTAGTCGACTTCAAGAAAGGTAAATATGGCAGTTGGGAGGATGGAATGGAAGGGGGTTTCAAGCAGTGATCAGTGATGGGATTTAGGTTTAGGGAGAAGGAGTTTCAATGTTAGAGATGTCAAAGAAAGTTTAAAGTTAGGGATTGATCAGAGCTTTAGGTTTAGGGAGTATGAGTGATGTTTTAGGTTTAGGGAGTGGAGTTTTTGGGGTTAGGGAGCAATTGAGGACTTCATGTTTAGGGAGGGGGAGTAGAGTTTTAATTTTTAGGGAGCAATCAGAGATTTTCGAGTTAGGGAGTGAGAAGGGAATGTTATGGTTAGTGTGAAAAACTGGGTGGGAGTTTTAGGGTTAGAGTTATAGTTGTGGTAGAGCTAAACAGTTCTGTAGGGTCAAGTGGTGGGAGGGTTAGATAATTAACTGGACTTGTGGGAGTTAGGGTATCTGTCATTTAAAGAAAGTGGTAGCAAGCAAGCGGGTCGTGATACACTAACATGTGAGCACTTGCAGTAGGCCCATGTCTGTCTATCTATCTATCTATCTATCTATCTATCTATCTATCTATCTATCTATCTATCTATCTGATAAAAACTGCAAGAAAAGCCAAGCTAAGCTACAGTCTTCACTGCGTAATATCTTAAACATCTTGCAGTGCAGGCCTATGGTTTATGTGCAAATGACACCTTAGGATATACAGTGTTTCAGCTACATGGCTTCTGAATGCCCATGCCTTTTTATTTCTTACTTTTTAAAGTCTTTATGGGAATATTCATATATGGATGTATATCCATCTATAAAAAATTTACTACATTGAAAGGCAACTGATTAAACACAACATGCCAAACAGCAGCCTGTCAAAATCTAATGCAAAAAAAGTAAAATATATTTATTTTTGCCTGCAGCCCCACCACACACACACACACACACACACACACACACACACACACACACACACACACACACACACACACGCGCGCGCACACACACAGCCATCTCTGGTAATTATATATGCCAACTCTGAGATTACAGTACAGTGGGGAAAGAGCACATTCCCTGATCCCCAATGTACAGCGATCTTACACAGAAAAAAGGTACATTTGATCAGCTGTACTGACGACTTTTTTTTAATTTGGCAATTGAAACTGCCAGCCAATTGTACACATCCATGCTTATGTAGTGTAGTGGTTAGAGCACTGGTTTAGTGTGCAAGAGATACACGGTTTGAATCCCAACACAGGCCAGTGCATTTTCTAGGAATTCACCCCGGGGATCACTCCAGTGGCTCTACTCAACAGAGGCACTAGGAACTAAGGTTGGTTGGCACGATGCCAGGGTAATCCAATGGGCTAGGCTTGTAAAGGCTCCAGGGCCATTAGCCTAGTACACACCTATGAACCTATGTACACACACACACACACACACACACACACACACACACACACACACACACACACACACACACACGTGCACACATGGCATGATTATAAACCATACAAATGAAGATACAGTAAAAACAAATAACATGAAATTCCAATGACATGAAATTCCAGTGATGAATACTAAGGTAACATAGTCAGGAGATGAGGAGACATGAGAGTTTAGGATAGATTGGAAAAGTGTAAAAAAATATATTTCAATATATATATATATATATATATATATATATATATATATATATTGGTTTCAGAGCCAAGGATATATATATATATATATATATATATATATATATAAATATATATATATGTGTATATATATATATATATATATATATATATATATATATATATATATATATATATATATATATATATATATATATATATATATATATATATATATATATATATAGATCCCATCCTAATTGCTGAAATTACAGTTCTCCGAAATGAAATGGCAACTATACCAACTCCGAGATTGCACTACAGTGACAACAAGCTGTACACCTACCTGCATGAAAGCAGACGTTTCTCGGACATGAAGATCAGCAAAATGCCATTTTGGAGTAGTCTAGTGTCGGAGAACTGGTCTCGACTAACTGAGTTTCGGAGAACTGTAATTTTGGCGATTAGGATGGGAACCATATATACATACATACATATATATATATTTATATATCTATGAAATACATATATATGTAATTTTGGCGATTAGGATGGGAGCCATCGATATATATATATATATATATATATATATATATATATATATATCTACATATATATGGGATCCATACTGCTGCTCGAAATCACGTTTATCCGAAAGCTAAATGGCCGAGCACACTTTCGCAAAAGTGCCTTTCTACCGAAAATGCACTTTCGCAAAAGAGAAGTAAAAAAAAAAAAAACTTCAAATAAACGGCAACTGAGTGATGGGGGCTGTTGCTTAGATTGCAGTACAGTGGGGAGAAGGGAATATTCCCTTTTTCCCACTGTAGAGCGATCTTGGAGTGAGAATATAAAAGTAGGGGGGTGTGGGGGGAGCAGGGGGGGACTTGAACCCCGGTAGAAACGTGATGACTGTTATTTTATTTAT
>NC_056744.1:726783203-727018203 GCF_019279795.1 Protopterus annectens
AAATGTGGATTCATTGTACTAGTAAATATGGAAGGTAGAAACAGGTGAGAACAGAGGGTTGAAGTAGAAGTGATGTAGGTGAGGGAGGACTTAGATGATGTTCCAGTGAAAAAACACTTGTAGACAGAATTTTGATGGAGGTCAGTTTTGAGCTGTCCTCTGAAAACTGAAAAGGTAAAAGTATGGGCAGTTGGCTCAATCATTACAAGAAAGGAGCCCAAAGAGCACCAAGTGATACTCCGGTGAGGTTGGATGGCAGTAGATTATTGGGATGCCATCCTTGTGGGTGCTGCAGTTTTTGCAGGTTTATCCCGAAACAGAATTCTTTTACCTCCCCTAATTGTTCTAAGGTATTTGAAATTTTTGTGTATGGTAACTGTAGTACTGATTGGGTTTTATACATGGTTAGATGTACTTGTTTTGCATGTTATGTAGGGCAGACATCACGCCCTTTTAAATTAAGAATATCTCAACATTTAAGTGATATTACATGTGCTAGGAATACAAATGCCTATATATAATCATAGTTTAAAACACACCACCATTATTGATAGAATACAAAAGAAAAATATGCAGCAGGAGGGTTTGCACTCTAATTTGAATTATAAGGAACATATGTGGATAATTAAATTAGGGGCTTTGTTATCCCCTGGAATCAATGAACAGTTGTGATTAGCCAATGGCATTGCTGATTGAGTCATGGTGTTTTTATATACATGCAACTTGGTAGTACATTTTGTTAGTACCTTTGAAGATTATGGGCTGAAACCGGTATGCTTTTTTACACCTTGTTGGTGTTTGGAATTATTTTTTCTATGTACTTAAAGTTTTGATGGAGTATTCTCCATATTGGTTAAATATATTTCTGAATGAGAGCTTACTTGTCTGCTGGCATATTTGTGTTATTACATTGAATCCTTTTTTGGGCCTGGCACCTTTCAGTGCATGCATGGGGGTTGAAACAATTTCTGAAAACATGTAAAAGTCTAAAATTAGATTTTGGTTTGCCTGACCTCTAGTTATTTAAAGGAAGTATAAGTTTTTAGGGGATGCTACTGGTGGTCTAGAATAATTAAGTCAGAAGAAGTGGATTTTAGCCTTTGGTGTCTCCCAAATGTCATAACTTTTTTCTTCCTTGAATGTATCCACTATGCCATAGTGGGGAAATCGTGTTGTACTAGTTGCTGTATGACTGAATGAGAGGTGTTGGATCAATATTTAAGCTTATCATCAGTATAAAGGAGGATAGGGATGTGTGGAATGTTAAACAACAGCTTATAGATGTAAATGGAGATGAGTAATGTTAAAAAGACTGAGCTCTGTGCACTGCAGGAACATAAGGGTATGTATTGTATCATAGTCTCTCTCTTCCTGTTTATATACATGGTCTGCTGTTTTAAATGTTATTGTACACTGGGAAGTGGAAATGGAGTGGCTGGGTGTTTTCTTTTACTGTGACAAGGTGATTGCTGTGATACCTGTCCCCACATCCTGTCAGTCACCATATCACTTCACAGTGCAGAGCCTGTTGTCACTACATACATCCCTGATCCCCAAACTGCAAGGGTTCTGCCACAAGACCCATCTCTGCAAAGGATTTCACTAAGAATATTGTCAAATTGCAGTAGCCTCTGGGCATTAAATCCATCCCTGTCCCTGAAACTGCAGGAGTTCTGCAAAAAAAGGCAAACTAATGCTAATGTTTTCCGTAATAATATTGTCATTGTGCAATGTAAGTGTTGCTTTCGTGTTGGTGCATGAATAAACAAGTCTTTGTGGGTTCTGTTTAAGCAGCTTTATTCTATACAAACACATTACTGTGTTTGTATAGAACAGACGATGCAGTAGTGGAGTGGTAGGATTCGATTCTCAGCTGGGGTGCCTTCTGTGCGGAGTCTGCATGTTCTCCCTGCATTCACGTGGGCTTCCTCCGTGTGCTCCTGTTTCCTCCCACATTACAAAGACATGCATCTGGAGCATTTCTCCCCAGGCCACTGCTGAAAATCAGCTTCGTTCCAAGTCGGACTTTCCTGGTAAACAAATGTTAAATAAATAAATAGATAGATAGATAGATAGATAGATAGATAGATAGATAGATAGATAGATAGATAGATAGATAAATAAATACTGTAAAGCTTATTTGACTATGACTAAGTAACTTATATACAAACTAACTGCTGTGATCATACATGCTTACACACTGGCTGCTTATTCAAAATAGCACTAGGGATTCCACATGTCTGGAATATATACATGCATGCACATTCTCGCATGCTTCTTTAAAGACATAGCACACACACGCTACACTCTGATGTACAGTAAGCAAGTTTAACATGAAGAGCCTTGCTGTGTATTAACTTTAACTAGTCAAATACATGCCTTCCCTATGCTGGAAAGTGGCAGTGATATTACCCCCAAAGGAGTACTCCTTGCACTCTAGGGACCACTTACTGAGTTAGCCCCCTGTCCTTTCTCTTGACCAATAGATTACACTGTATATGCCAGTTACTTAGTCTCCCTAGCTTCCTGGTTCCTACATTCAGTAAATGAAAGAAAATCTGTTCTATTCTGTACATATTTATTAATTGTGTTATTTCATTTCTACTTGTTCTAAGACTGTTTAGAACAATAAAAGGAGCTTGGTAGTCTGTTGTACTTGTACTGATTTTATTTCAGTCTGATAAGTTTTATGTATGTTGAGCATGTGCTGTTTAACAAGTATCCATGCAATTTCAGTTGCTATTGTTTGGAATGTATGGCACTCTTTTGACATAAGTTTAAGTCATGAATGTTTACTAAGTCATAGTTTAATATTGTACTTATCCGTGTAGTGCTATTTTCTGATAATTTCTCTATACAGCTGTAGAAACTATATTACTATGGTTCTCTATCAGTATACCTCCATACAATACCCCACATGTTCTTGCTCTGACACACTGTGGTCCATCCTCCATCTCTAGGAATAAGTATTAACTTTACTGCAGCCATATAATATTACAGTTTAGTAGTGGTTTTCTCTTTTCTTTCCTTTCAGAGTCTGTGGTCACTACATCCATCCTTGATCCAGAAACTGCAGAAGCTCTGCTACAAGGCCCACTTCTTCGAAAATTTTCACTGAAGATATTGTCAATGTGCAATGTGAGCAAGTTTAACATGAGCAGTCTTGCTATCTATTAACTTTAACTGAAATACGGACCTGCCCTGTGCAAGAAAGTGGCTCTGACATTACCCCCAAAGAAGTAGTTTTTGCACTCTAGGGACAACTTATTAAGTTGACCACTGTCCTTTCTTCTGACTAAAAGATTACACTGTATACGCCAATTTCTTAGTCTGCATAGCTTTCTGATTTCAGCATTCAATAAACAAAAGAAAACATATTGTACTTTGTGACTTCTTGTTAATTCCTGTGAACGAGCTATAAAATGCTCTCTGTAATAATTGACCTGAAGAGAGGAAGCCTGCAATGCTCATCCATGCTACTTGGCTTCATTTCGCTTTCCTTCCCTGTATTATTCCCAATTCCCAGCTACCCTGTCTTATACTTCCCACATTTACATTTCTCCGGTAACGACCATTCCCTAACTGTCCCCAAACAACTTTACTACTATCATGCAAACACTTGCTTCTATTTTCCTATTTCCCAACTTCCAGCAAACATTTAGCATCATTCCCAACAATCTTTCTCCCTCCCATATGGCTTTACAGTATATCCATTTTACTCAGACCCCTCTCCAACAGTACCTATCTATTCTACATTTCAATTTCTACTTTCCTCAAATAAACCCTCACTACTTCCTATCTTAATTACATCCTCATACTCTGTCCTTTCAAATCCCCCCTATTTCCTACATTTCAGAAACATAAGATATGATACCAGGATAACCCAACTCTCTTCCTTCATAGACAATACTTAGTTCCTACCTTCCTTCTACCAGCTTTCAGTCTCGAAAAAAAGTAAATATCCTACTGTCCTGCAACTTCTCGCTTCTTTCAAGATTCCTATTTCCCCACTAACTGTCATCAGTACAATGCAGATCCCCTTACTTAATCATATCACTCCTCAATGCATCCCCTATTCATCTGAGCCATCTCGTAACAGCCATGGCTCAATAATAGCTCTCAGCATCTCTCCACATCTGTCTCAACTACCTATCTATACTTCATCCCTAAACTCTCTACACATTGTACCAATCATATCTAATGATGCCACCTCACCTAAACTGTCCACACATCGTACCAATCGTATCTAATGATGCCCCTCACATTTACCCAAATATGAACTGATTAACTTCATTTCAACTCAAATCAAAATAAAATTAAGTGGAGAAATACTTTCCAAAAACCAAGAATTGATAATAAGAACACAACCACTTTTAGTGTGTGACTGTGGAGCCCAGAAAATAGTAACTCAAACAAATAAAACAAGTAAAACAAATGTCTCACAGTGTCTAATACATTAACTGGTGTCCAAATAAAAAAAAAATCCATAGTCCATTTCCAGACAAAGTTGTAAAGGTTTATTAAATTAAAAAATGGTTAGCCACTTTCATCCCCAGTAATCAATAGAACTTCATCAGAACCATATCAAGTACATCCAACCCAGTTTAGTAATACCCATTATACTAAAATATGTCTAGCAAGAGACAATCATCATAATCCTGCCCCACCTGTCACAACCAGCATCAAGACAATTCCCTTGCACGCACTATTTTAACCCCACAACGGTCAACCCCCCCCCCCCCGGTAACCTAACCTTTGCTGCCATAAATATTAGAAGCATAAAAACAAAACCACTGAACTACATGCTTAGATTACACACCACAAGTCTGATATCCTCGCTACTACGGAAACGTAGTTTAAACTTAGCATAAACAACAATGAAATTACACCCACTGCCTATAATATTATCCATAATGGCAATATAAAGAAGAAGGTGATAGTATTGCTTTAATATTTCCCAACAACTGCAGCATTTCTCTGCAACAAACCAATACCAAATTTTAATTCAGCAGAGCTTCTCACTACTTTCCTGAAAGATAAACAAACATATACAAATATGCATTACTGTTCTTTACATCCCTCCTGGTGAAAATACAGCTACACTGGAATATATTCTACATTGGATATCCCTAACAAATCCACAAAAAAAAATTACTAGGTGATGTTAATATCAGTTGCTTAGACAAAAACCTCTAATTCCCCTACATCCAGAATGAACTTATATGGTTTCATACAACTAATTAATAGGCCCACAGAATATAGCAACTTCTTATTAGACTGGATACTAGTGTCAGACCCTAGGTAATTCACCACCACAGGTACAATGTCAGATACTCTCAGTGACCAGCTCCCAATCTATACAAAAAGACATCTCACACATTCACTTAAACAGTATGTTTATAAAACAGCACACAGCCTGCCTAAGTTTAGCCCAGAAATATTCATTACTACCCTATCATATAATAACTGGAACATCCTAAAAAGCCTTTCCTTAGATGATGCTGTAAATTAATTCAGCACGGCTTTCCAAAATATCCTAAATAGCCTTACACCTCCTAGAAGGAACAGACTAAAAACAAATAATGAAATTTGGCTATCCAAAAAAAAAAAAAAAAAAAGAATGCACATGCAAGATATAGAGTGGAGAAAAATGGTAAAATATAAACACTACAATATCTCAAAACTTCAAATGCTCAGCAACTTTACTAAAAAGTATATAAATGAAGACAAAAACTATATTATAACAACATTCAGCACAATAGTAAACACAACCTTAAAAAGTTTTGGTCAGCCATTAAAGAAATCTTACATCCTGGTCAAAAATCCAGCCGTAACCTTTCTCCCAGAAATGTATCACTCAAAACTGCAACAGAATGCAATTCTGATTTCATAGATAGTATAGTGTCCATAACCAAGGATTCCCCAGCATCTAATCCATACACTGCCTAACATCCACATATCATTTTCAAACCTGTGCCAACATCCTATATAAAACTACTCCTAATCAAACTCAAACTATGCTCTACTTCAGTTGATGGCTTTCCAAGCAAGTACCTCAAAATAGCGGCCAATAGCATTGACTATCCTATCACAATACTTATAAACAGGTATCGGTTGAGGAATCTCACATTCCCTCTCTCTGGATAAAAATCATACATTACCCCGCTACACAAAGAATAACATTCAACAGACATCACTAACTTTAGATCTACAACTGTCTTACCCCCACCCTCTCTGAAATACTTGAAAACTGTTTTCAAAAACAACTGGTAAACTATCTCCTGTAGGCAGAACTCTTATCCCCCATCCAAATGGCTGCCATCCCTCCCATGGTACTAACACTGCACTTCTAACCATTATAGTTATTTTGAATAAAGTTAGAGATAACAGCAATCTAGTCTCCTCCTTGTTTATATTCTTGTCTGAAGCCTTCAACAACATTTTGTCACAACAAAAGTCTACTTCAATTGTCCTCACTATGTCTATCTTAGCCCACCCTTCTATGGTTTGAAAGTTACTCATCCAAAAGATGTCTGTCAGTAAAATGGCACACCACTCTCTTGCTATACCTCACACTCACCACCAGTGTACCACAAGTTTATGTCCTTGGTCCCCTCCTTTTTATCATTCTCAGCAACACCCATCATACATCCACACAACAGTCATCCCTAAAACAATGCACATTTGACTCCACATTCATTTGCACATCAGACAACCTGGAACATCTTCAAAACATAGACAGGGACCTTTAGCAGTCACTGAAACATGGCTTGGTAACTCACAACTCATGCTCAAGCGCCACCCTACCCTTAAAATAAGAAAACAAACTACATCCCCCCCCCCAAATCCCTCTCTCATGAAAAAAACAAACTTTAAAATTCTCTCTCTCTCTTAATAATACAACCAGTAAAGTCACTTTTCATAGCAAATTATTAGGGATTAGAGTGGTAGATCATCTTAAATTTGATTGCATATATAAAAATTGCATAAAAAATCACCAAAAGCTAAAAATGCTTTATAGAGCCAAATACTTTCTCACTGATGCAGCTAAAACTATACTTGCCACTAATTATTGCTTTATAATGCTTTCATCCTTACTAACTTCCAAGCATCACAGAAAGCAAAACTTGAACAATGATATCATAAAGTACCTAAATTTGCAGCAAATACCTCTTTTGGAATGCACCATAGTATAGCACTAAGAAGCCTAAATAGGTTAGAACTACCCTATCAACTAACATATACACAGCTTCTTATCACCTATAAAATTATCCAGCATCCATCTGCTTGTCCAGCACTAAATTCCATTATACACATCTATGCCCACTTAGTCATCGTGATCCAATGACCAAGAAACCTCTCTCTTTCACAAAACTATACAAATCTACTGGGCATGGTCTGTACTTGCACCATCTTGCTACAGCCAGGAACGCTTTACCTATATCCATGTAGTTAATACCCTCCCCCTGTCCTTTAAAACCATTCTTAAAGACTTCCTAGCCAAAATCTGTCTCTGTTCTTGCTCAACCCCCCAGGATAAACTGTATCTCTAAATATGAACAATTACCTATTCATACCATACACCTCCTTACTCTCCCTTCGTTATTCATCTACTAACTTCAATCAATTTCTCCGACCCTCTATCGAAATATACCACAATCCTGTTTTTTTATTTTACTTCATATTGCAGTTCAAGTTTATATTATACTAACTTACCTTTAATATCCAAATATTAAATCATTGTCATATAAATCTATTTTTGACCAGTGATGTCACATTAAGTCTAATTTGGTAAAATTATTTAAACTGTAGGTGTTTTTGTATTATTTTTGAAGATTATAAATTATTCTTAAAATGTTTTTGTAATACTTTTTCTTCCTGGGTCTCCACTGAAAATGGGCACCTACCCAGTTAGACATTCCCAGTAATCAAATGCTAAAAAATAAATAAATGCTCCCTGCATTTAATAGACAGTATTTAACTGATTGTATGTTGTAAGATAGATAGATGAATGTATTATATTGATACTGACACTGGGTGTGTCAATTGTTTAATTGCATAAGAAGTAAAAATAAAATGGGGTTAGTTTAAAACAAACAAGTATTGTGTTTTGTTTTGTGCTGTGGCATAGGGGTATTACAACTGTTTGGAGTGAATAAATAAACCAACCCCGTTCGTCCAGAGCACTAGTAAGCACCAATAAACCAAAAAAAGTGCTCGCTGCAAAACTCCACCATAAGCTCCACACAAAAATCTGTAAAATATATATTTATTCCAGTATGAACAAATCAATTCCAAAATGGTTAAGCACTTTCATCTCTCAAATATCACTGAATGAGTATGCATATGCCTTTAATTCTTCAATTGTTTGATTGGCATATAATTGTATTAGAATAAATAAAGAAGGCAACCTTGATTTTTAATTATGTTCTGAAGAAGTCTCGGAGTAATATTTGAGAGATGAAAGCACTTAACCATTTTGGAATTGATTTGTTCTTACTGGAATAAATACATATTTTACAGACTTTTTGTGTGGAGCTTATGGTAGAGTTTTGCAACAAGCACTTTTCTTGGTTTATAACTGTTTGGAGTAAGACAGAAGAGGGTGATAGGGGTATAAGGGTGTTACAGGTAAGGTTTGATGAGGGCATGTGTTTCAGGAGCACTGTAATGAGAGCATGCACGTGAGGTTTGTGTATTATGATAAGCTCTGTTAGAGAAGGCTAGTGGTCGTTTGTTGTGCATACACTACTGATGTCTGTGCTGAGTAGCATTAGTAGGGTGAGTGTGCATTGTAAGCAAGGGTTTATTTCATGAAGAGTGGCATGATGGGAGGAACTGAGTAAACAATGCATAAAAGTACAACCCCAGGGGTAGGACTGTGGAAAGGGAGATTTTGTGAGCCATGTGTAAGGGGTTCTGAAAGAATCAAAGATTGGGAACCATGTGTAAGGGGTTCTGAAAGAATCAAGGATTAAATGCTCATGTATAATAAACAGTATGCCATACCTCACTGGAACAGAAAGTGAATAACAGAGGAACTGCACTGAAAGGTATAAGAATAAAAAATAGAATAACTACACCAGGGTAAATGTCTTGGCAACAAGCTGAAGTATTCAATAAACTGTCTCTTTGACAGAAAATAAGCATATTGGTGAGAAATGTGAAAAATACAGCTGTGTAAATTGAACTTACCATAACACTAGATGTTTGAATGATTACTGCTGCAGTAGCCTTAGCTATATTGTTTATATCCTGTCAAGGATATAACAGCTGGCCAACTTCCAAATCTTCAGGGTACCTTCTATGCACCCAAACTGTCAGGCAGCTCAAGCTGAGCTGACTAAAAGACAAGTTTGGGCCTCAAGCCCTTCAGAGCTTTCCTGCCAGCAGACAAAGGGGAGACTGAGCCTTGAAAGGACACTACTAAGAATAACAAAAAATAAATGTCCATACCATGACATAAAAAAACCCCACCAAAAACAAGGAGACTAGAGGGAAGGAGCAACTTCTACAGCAGTGATCATTCAAACATCTACTGTTATGGTAAGTTCACCTTACACAGCTGTACTATGTTCTTCATATTGATCACTTCTGCAGTAGCCTTAGCTATATGGGCTATATGGGCAGATTACCATAGCTAACAATAGTTGAGAGGAGGAAGGAGAAAATCCCAGGAGCCCATGGAGAATGGTCCTAGCAAAAGTTGATCTAGAGCTAGAGAAGGAATCAAGCTTTTAGTGCTTTGTAAAAATATGTACAGAGGACCAAGTAGCAGCTGCTAGAATACTTCTAGAATCCAACCCTTTCCAAAAAGCCATAGATGAAGCCATGTCCCTGGTAGAGTGGGCCTTCAACTTGCCTGGAATAGATTTGTCATGGGGAGTATAATGAAAGGTAATAGCTTTAGACAACCATTTGGAAATAGTCTGTTTTGACACAGGTTGTCCCCTATTTTTACCTTCATACAAAATGAACAACTGATCCAAAGATCTGAAATATTTAGTACTGTCAAGATAGTATCTGAGTTGTCTGTGGGCATCCAAGATATGGAGTGTCCTTTCTCCCTCACTTTTAGATTCAGGAAAGAAAACAGGGAAATAGATATTTTGATGTAAAGTAAACTTGGATGCCACTACAGATATAAAATAAGTATTAGTTCTCAAAGAAACACTGTCTACAGATATAAAATAAGTATTAGTTCTCAAAGAAACACTGTCTCTATTGAAAATTAGGCATGGCTGACTCACCATAAGAGTTTGTAACTCAGATACCCATTCTTGCAGTGATCAGAGCAATCACAAAAACTGTTTTCCATGTTAAGAACCTCAAGTCAGCCAGATTAGCAGGTTCAAATGGAGCAAGTGTTAAAATCTCTAACACAAAATTAAGATCCAAAGGAGCAGCCACCAGTTTACTTGAACACCTCTTATGCAAAACCCCTTTCAAGAACATTTTAACATGAGACTGCCTTGAAAGAGGAGGAAACATGGGTAGACATGCTGATATGGCTGATAAATGAACCCTGACAGAGGAATAATAAAGGCCATAGGATAGTAACTCACACAAATATTGTAAAACCAGAGAACAACTAGCCCTAAATGGGTACTGGTTACAAAAGAGTCTGATCTGCAGGATGAGGAATGACCCCTGATCTCTCTTTTACCAGCTGATATACCTGGTTTTGAAACCTGCTTGGGAAGCAACTGGGCAGCAGCAGTATCTGTGCCAAAGAAAGACCTGGTAATATACTTCCAAAATATGCCACACAAACTCTATGGGGCATCTGTGTATCAATATTAAATACGTAGACTGTAAAAATATGAGAAAAAATGCTAATGGCCAAGTTTTGACAACAGACAATGCAACAAATAGTAGTGTTTTATATCACATAATTCTGTGAAATTAAAGGTAGCCTTGGTCACATTCATTGAGATTCAAAAACATTAGCCATACTGCAGCAGGCAACTGGGCATAATGAGCAGCAGCATGCAGTGTGTCTGCACTTCAGAGCGTAACAGGTAGAGGACAAGCAACAGTGCTGCCTGCAGTATATTCTAATAGCTGTATAAGCAGATGTTAATGAATAGCTGTATTAACATCAGGTACTCCATGCATGCAAATGAAGAAAAATAAGATGGAGGAGAGATACAGAAATGTTTAAAGAGCATGATGTGATGCTCCAGCATTAGTGGTAACGACTGTAGCCAAATCCTCATGTTCATGCATGGCAATCATGTCAATGTTTAAATTTACCGCTAAAAGCCGTACTATTTGAGAAACCGCAAAATTTATTAAAACGCTAAAGTACAAACGTTTTTCGTCTGACACAATGGTTAGACTTCCTCAGAATAAAGCTTAAACAGTAACAATTAGTTTTTAAAACTATATATATGTACTGCCCACCAAATACTATAATGAATAAAAATGAAATTAAATACATTACATTTTTATATAGGTAAGACGGAACGCAGGTTGAGGGATAGAGTTTACGAACATCTCAGAAGTATCAACCTGCAAAAAGAAGATAATGCCTTAGCCAGGCACATTCTTGCCTATCCTAATCACAAGTTTAACTTTAAAATAATTGACCAAATTACACAAGATGTGAGGGGAGGCCCTTTTGGCCTCTTATTAGAAAAGAAGGAGTTATTATGGCAAATATAACTCAGTGCTTATTCTGACCCAGGCTTAAATGAAAAATGCTCGTTAATGTGTTTATTAAAACTTAGAAGTTTGGATAGGTAAGGTTTAAAATCATATACATTGTTAGGGGCTTTTCATATAGCTTTAGATTTTAAATCTAATTATAAGGCTGTAGTGTGTAATGTATTTAATTTCATTTTTTAAGCACAACTGTTTACATAAAGTTAGTGTTCTAGGTGAAAGTTAAATATCTTTAACATCATTAGGGTACAAGAAGTATTTATTGTATGAGAATTTTTTGAGCGTTAGTTCATTTTAGATTTGTGTATCTATGCGTAGTTTATTTAATTCTACCTAGATATGCACACTGTTTTTGAATTATGCAATGTATTATTATGATTTATGTATGTTGTATTTATTGTTCAGCGATTTACAATCTGTATATACTAACATTAGCATAAGATTTTATATCTTTGTTTGTTCAAAAATAGTTGTTGTTGCATTCAGATTTAATATAAGGCATTGGACATCATGCATTTTTTTTGTTATATTTTCATATTTATTGTGGTTTTAAATTAGTTAGATATATGGCTATTTTTAATTTGAATTTTGAGTATGTGCCTTTAAGATACCTGCGGAACCATTATACTATTATAGTATTTGGCGGGCAGTACATATATATAGTTTTAAAAACTAATTGTTACTGTTTAAGCTTTATTCTGAGGAAGTCTAACCATTGTGTCAGACAAAAAACGTTTGTACTTTAGCGTTTTAATAAATTTTGCAGTTTCTCAAATAGCACGGCTTTTAGCGGTAAATTTAAACAGTTTGTTTTCGTCTTTTTTGCTGTAGTAGCGAATCATGTCAATGTTAGTGGTTGCCACAGTAAATATATGCAACAGAGGAGGTGCCATGACATTAAGTCATGCTTAACATTTCATGGACTCCACAACACTGATATTGTGTAGATTAGGGGACCATACAGAACCAGGCAGATGTGTTGCTCTCATCTGCAGTTTCATGGAAGTTGTGGATTAAATATTCCATGTATAACAAGATATGTGCTGCCTAGCATATACTAGCTACTGGGACATTTCAGCAACCAACTAGGGACACAGTGGGAGTATCTCAGGCATCTGTCTGAAGAATATTCCATCAGTTTATTAGTACCATGCCTCACCATGTTGGGGAGTGTATGTAGTTTCTATTTATCATGGTGGAGAAAGCCAATGCCATGCAAGATGTCTATGACATAGCCTGTTTCCATGAAGTACTGGGACCATAGACTGCACCAAAATTGAAATAAAGTCCCACCTCTTGGCAAGAGAAGAAGGAATGTATCACTCCATTAATTGCCAGCTGGTCTGTAATCCACATGGTATCATCTACATTGTGTTTGCAGACCACCTAGGCAGTCATGTGACTTTTACCAATGATTTATGAGGGGTGACTTCCCCCAGGGTCATATTATTAGTGTTGCCAGATTATGACAGCGATCAGAAATCCACAGAATCCGATAGACCAAGGATATAACTTTGCCCTATTAAACATCAGGGTCATTAAGGAGCATGTATTTGGGCTGCTGAAGGCATACTTTCACTGCCTGGATGTACCAGCTGGTGGTCTACAATATGACAATGGGACATGTGCTAAATTATTTTCAGTGTGTGGAATGCAGGACAGACAATTGCAAAAGGAACATTTCCCAGCATGCCAGCCAGTGGAACCTGAGACAAATGAGGAGTCAATGGATGAGTTGGTAGTTAGGAATGAAATACTAGGTAGGGATGGTTGCAGTATGCCATGGCACTGGCAAATAGGCAGCAGCTTGCACATGGTTTTGGACATTAGTGCAGCATATGCACTACAGTAAAAGTGATGCATGCAAACCCAACATCAGACTGTATTTACCCATGCATAGTCAGATCACATGGTACATCAAACATATGCAAACCAAGTAACAGCATACAAACGTGAGGACAGGACATACTGTAGTTATCATCATTTGCCCAGGTGGATTAGGGAGCACAAGTGTGCAATGTCTTCCACAAAAAATATGTGAGTGCTGTATTAACTGATACTTTTTTCTGCAGCATGTTTGTAAAAAGTATAGCTACACAGGATTATTGAGGAATATTCATTGGTTGGTCATTGGTACTGATGGTTTGTGCGTGTGCAGCTACTGGGGGCTGAAAGGGTATCTGTGTGTGTGTGTGTGTGTGTGTGTGTGTGTGTGTGTGTGTGTGTGTGTGTGTGTGTGTGTAGTGTGTGAGAGTGTGTGTGTGTGTGTGTGTGTGTGTGTGTGTGTGTGTGTGTGTGTGTGTGTATGTGTGTGCGCACGTATGCGCATCTGTGGGTCTGCACATCTGTGTGTCTGCACACGTATGTGCACATGCATGCTGTGACACAGAGGCAGTGGTAGTTGCAACACTACATGCTCGATCTAATGCATGCATCATAGGTGACTGGGCATCTTGTGCATGGCCCTCTCCATTAGAGCTCCCTCTACCAGTAGTTGGATGGGCAGTAGCATGGCCATAATAGGATGTAAGTATGCTAAGTGATTGTGACCATCATCTGTTACCTGATGTGCCATTGCTGTGACTGCCATGATCCCAGGAACATCAACTCTCTCCTTCTCATAGGCACTTCCACACCTGATATTGCTGTGGAAGTAACCATGACCTTAGCTATCCATGCAGATGATGGCTATCTTCCATGGAGGCAGTAGTAGATCAGCTGTATAGATGACATCTACCACATGGCATGTTAACCTGGGAGAGCATTAGTAGTTCCAGCATGTTACTGTGTCTTTCAAAACTGTCACACATACATGATATGCAGTCCTGGATGTCATTCCTCACATTCTGTACTATCCATGTGAACTTAGCAAAGGCTGTAATGCTACTAGCCTGTGTTCCCTCAATGGTCCTGCATATACATTGAGTCACACTCACTAAAACAACTAGTTCCAGTGTAGGGCATTAACAGTGCCTCTGATATGCACCAGTACACATACCAGTGTATTCACCTCCCTGTTCCATGGGACTTTGGGCAGACATAGATGATTGACCAAGGGGTGTCACACTTTCCTGACTGTTGGTGTCTGTAGTTACCTGTCCTCTCTATGTAGTGTATGCCACTTAGGTGCCTGCAGGCACAGAGGCAGTGTCTATAGCCTGAGTAGGGGATCCTGTTTGCACACTTCCTATGTCCAGCACAGAAATTGTATTCCCTGTCCATACCATCTGATCAATGATATCTTCATCATAGTTAGATGATTTACTGACAACAGGCAAAGGAAGTTCCATGATGGTGGTGCAGGATATAAAATCACTTGTGAACACAGCAAAGCACAAAGACCAGTATAAGTATAACCCATCCCCTCTAGCTTACTCCAAGTGTAGACTTAATACTACAGTGCTTACCAACAGTAGAGGACACTACCTTACCTCATACAGGTACCCCTGGAGGTCATACCCCCGATGTCCCTATATTACCTAAAACACACAACATTAGGGAGCTATGCAGTAATGTAGGAAGCAATGGAAAGTAAACAAAGTGCAATACAGGTATTGCAATCCTACCTGGTTCATCTGGAGAGGGTCAAAATGAGAGCACAGGTATTATAGGCTGCTCTTGGCTGTGGGCACACCAGCACCGCCACCACCTCGAATATGTTGCTAATAGAGAAGGATAAACTGCTACTGGCTGCTGTCCTGCATGTGTCAAGCACGTATATTCTGGGTGGACTGATAACTGAAGTCTTCAGTTTAGGGGTGAGTTGAGCAAATGTTCCCTGATTCACTACAGTATTGCCTTAACACAATATTGATGTTGTCTTGCCATGTCTTCCTTCATACAGGGGCCAGGTGATGGCACATCATGGGATTTCAGATGTGCACCTGCAGTGATCCAAACATATGTCCAGCAAGGTATGCATGTCTACGTTACATTAGCATATGTGATTGGGGAGGGGTATACATTCATACCAATGCCTGTGCTGTCTACTGGTGACATCTTATCATCCCATCATCATTCCTGTGGTGTGGTAGGGCAGGCCACTAGGCATGGGGTTGATGCGCCGACATCTGCCATGCTGGGACAGGGATGGGAGTGGCTCCCCTGTCACATATAGTACAAGTAAAGCAGCCCACAGTGATGGTATTAGTTCAGACACATTTGGTGGGGGGCATAGAACAAGCTATGGCAGTACCTACAGTGAAATATCCTGCAGGGCAACATGTAGCACCCATACCTACTGCCACTGCTCCACCTGTGGGGATGCAGCACAAGTAGATTGGGGTGCTTCACCTGTATAGTCACCTGGATGCTGCAATGCAGATTACATGTCCAAAGTAAATGAAATGTTGATGGATGATGCTTCTGCACAACAGCAACCCAGAATCTGACATTCCATAGAAACCCCATGGCAGCATTTACTTTATAGAGCAACATGTGCTTGGCCTGGAGATGCTGCAGGTGTCAGACCTAAGACCACTATGCAGAGGCACTGCAGCTATGTTTGCAAGCAAAGTTACACTCCGCATCATGTATGCATGCACTGGACTGAGCCATACAGTGTGCATCCTATGCATCCAATATGCAGATCAAAAAGGAGTCATGCTGACTTCTTCAGATACAAACAGCCATTATACTAAAACTGAAACACTGCCAGTGGCTTAACCAGGCTGTTCTGTGAGCAGCATGACTCTATCCCAGTGATGGCGAACCTATGATACGCGTGTCAAAGGTGACATACCACAATGTTTTGGGTGACACACCAGCATTCAACAACACAAGTTACCAAAGAAACTGAATGAACAAAATTAAAAGAAATATGTGACCCTGCACTTATTTATTAAAATTCAGCAACAAAAATGTCATTAATTGATGTTAATCAAATCAAATGCAATGTGCTTTATATTTTTTTCAGTTCAATTCAAAATTACTATTAAAAGCAGGGTAATTTTTTGGTGCAATATTTTAAGCCAAATTATCAGTGTGCATATAATTTTCTCTATTTAAGTTACTGATTTTTTTTCACTTTTATAATACATTGCAGCACACGTGATTGGAGTATATTTTCTTAAATAAGTGAATATGTGAAGAATTGTTTCGCTTTTATTTGGGGGGGTGACACGCCAGTAGAGTCAAGATAGGCATTTTCTGAATTTTTGACATGCCGAGCCCAAAATGTTCACCATCACTGCTCTAACCTGTCTTTGCATGTAGTGGTGCAGATGTTGTCTACATTTATGCAAATACAGCAATCTCAGGCATGTACCACCCATGAAAGACAACTGGAAAATCAGTCCAGACTTCCAGTATGTCTGTGTTGTCCCTGGCACCTTATATTTCCCTTTCTCCATGTACATGCACAGGCACTGTGACTTGGGATAATCCTCTCCCCACCTATCCAGATGTATTACTATGAACATGGCTCAGCCAGTTCGGTCTCTTACTGTGGGTGTGTGGACATCACTGGGTGTGAATGAGCAAATACATCTATAGGTTCTTAGGCAAGTAATAGGCTAGCTGCCCATGTGGGCCATTTTAAGCCTAGCCAATTTCCCTTTCAAAGGTGAGAATCAAACCCCTTACCTTGTGCCTGTGAGATAAAAACCTTAACCATTATGCCACCCCCCCCCTTGGCAAGGCTTAAGGAAAAATCATAGCTTCCTGGATGAATGATGGCATCAGTTCCCAGAGCAATAAATAAGCCATGGTCCTCTCACTGCTGGGGAGAAAAAACAGTTTGTTAGAAGCTGGTGGGGGGGGGGGGTCTTATGATTGGGAGGAGACCAGAGAAAAAATAATTGCTTCCTTGCAGAACTTGTTTCCCATGTATGTTTTTGTGGTACAGTCTGGATGTTATTTCTGTGTCCATGTGAGGATTCAGTGGGGGTTTAAGTTTCTACCCAAAGCCCACATTACATGGCAGTAGGTTAACTGTCAATGCTCAAATTGCCTCTAGAAGTACATGTACAGAATGAGTGTGAACAGTCATGTAGCCTGTGAAGGAATGGTGCTACATTAAGGGTTATTTCCACCTTTACAATTACTGGATAATGAGATTGACTGTGCCTACCTTCCCATGACCCCTTTACTGAATAAAGCAGGTAATCAAAATGAATCGGTGAATAAAAACTTCTGGTATGTTATGCAAAGAGAGGGCTGCATGTTTTTCATGCTACCTGATCATGTAGGTTGTCCTCGGCTGATAGTTGTTTCTTTGCTGCTGTGTACATCCATTTCCAGAAGATTCTAAAAGTTAGTCTAAATTCTTATCTGCATAGACCTTTCATTTAATTCTGTATCCATTTAGCTTTCATTTAAACCACTTTATTGTACATCTCATATTATACCTCTTTACTCAACTCAAACCCAAGTAACTAGACATTTTATTTTTCAAACAAAAAACAGTACATTTTTGGCTCTTTTTTATGCCTGTAACAAATGGTCCTTAAATAAATGTAGCTATATGTTTAATAGGGACTGCTTTGTCATCACCTTTAACTTGTCATAATGTAATGTCAGAGTACCACTCCTGTGTTATTGTGGCTGTAGGTTGAGTCAAACTGAATATTGATTTGTTTAATGATTGCTATCCCTTCTCATTTATTTGCAATTAACCTTCATTGCCACTAAAAAAAGAATCTTAATCTTCACTAGCTCACCTGATAACTAGCATTAAGATTTTATCATTCAACTCAATCACTTATTTATATGACCTATATAACATTTCACAAGATCTGTCCTTTCATTAACTATAAGGTATTTTTTGACTCCATCTTCCTTAACCCATCAATGTAATTGTATATTTGCTATGATTTGAAGGTAGAATACAGTATTAAAAACATAGCTATTTATGTGAGGAAAAGACCAATCAGTCTTTTATTTCACACACTATTTCATTTTGTAACAAAGGGCCAAATATCCATCTACAGCAGTCTTAAGTTTTTGCGTCAGTCCTCTATTTCTAAGTTTCTGTCATCTTGAACATTCACTGTACTATTCATTATATTCTTTCACATTAGATTTCATTAGTGATTTTTAATATCCACTGCTCTGTAACTTTTGACATTGTTTTCTAAATGTATGCAGTACTTACCTCCCTGTTCTGCTTCCTTCTTGTTTCCATTCCAAATGTCATAGCCAACAAGTTTGTTAAATACTAAATGATTCCTTGAGCACCCCGTCATGTTATTTTGAAGAATGTGAATGCATCTGTTACATATTTAGCTATTTCAAAGAATGTGAAAGTGTATGTTTCAGATGCCTTGTCATGCAATTTCAGCACTGAGAAAATGTACAGTGCTCTGAAATATTGCTAATACTTTAAATTATGTTGATATAATTTATTACTTTACCTTAAATTTGCCATTATCACAGGAGCAGTGGACTTAGAATACTGTTTGGTTTTCTTCCTGCTATGTTTGACCAAATAGTGATCAGAGGATAGCAGAAACAACATTTCCTCTGCTACTGAATGATTTCTTTTTAAATTGTCTTCTGTCTCATTTGCCATGGTCTTACTAACAGTGGAGTTTTCTTCATCACACATAATAATGGAACTTTCTTGATGCATCTGGTATAGCCCAAAATTTCTGTTTAATAGAATAGCAGCTCACACAGATTTAAGACAGACAGCCATAAGTAAAGACCTCTTTAACCTGATGATCGGAAGCACAGAGAAAGGAGTCCATAGCATAGCGCTCTCCTAGATGATTAGAGATTGTTAGCTAACAACCTTATACAAGTGTAGAACTCACAGGCTAATATGGATTTAGTCCACTTGTTTAGTGCCATCTACCGTCATGCAGAAACAAGCGTTGTTTGTGAAGACACAAAATGTGCAAACCATTTCTTCCTTCTGATGTCAGAGATAAACATGCAGAAAAGAAAAAGGCCATGAGGCTACCATCTCAAACATTTTGCATTTTAGACCATTTTATGGAGGGAGTGAAGATGCACATATTGCCATATTGGAGCTACATCCACTGCACCCCCAAGCTGAATTAGTACACATTGGGGATCAATACCTTGCCAAATGGTGAATGTCCCCCTTGTGGCAGCTTTCCAATTGAAAGAGTGTTTCTTTAGTCAGTGATCATGCTTGTAACCTTATCTTTTAATTTAATAATATTATCCGCCTAGCCATTTTTTTCATTAAAAATTGCCTTTTTATCTTAGCATGCCAGTAGCCATTCAATAAGCTGCCTGTTTCATATGCAAAACTTTGAGGTGATACTTTTACAGAACTTAACTTAAATTCATGTAAATTGAATTAGATTACAATTCTGTTATGGTAGAAAATGGACCTCTGATCACTCCACCCATCTGGACACCTGAGTATCAAACAAGGAAAATAAACAAATAATTACATAGATACATACATTTTTATTTTTATTTTTTATTTATTTATTTGCAGTTGGTTTACCAGGATAGTCCATTGGGCCAAGATGAATCCGTTTACAATGGAGTCCTGGGGAGAAAAGCTTCAAAAACAAGCAAGGTTACAGTAAGGTTTTAAGTTACATATATAAATAAATAAATAAATAAATAAATAACTAAACTCTATTATGTACACCTCATCCAATGCTGTTTTCACTTAGTACTACAGTCAGGCATGATATTGTACCATTTAGAATGTGTAATAAGTTTGCATGCCCTCGGGCGGCCACGATGGTGCAGCGGTTAGCGTTGCCACCTCACAGCAAGAGGTTCTCTGGTTCGATCCTCTGCTGGGGTGCCTTCTGTGCGGAGTCTGCATGTCCTCCCTGTGGTCGTGTGGGTTTCCTCCAGGTGTTCCGGTTTCCTCCCACATCCCAAAGACATGCTGTAGGTGGATTGGACACTCTAAATTGGCCCTAGGTGTGAGTGCATGCGTGTGTGTGTGTGCCTTCTGTGGAAGGTTGGGCACCAGGCTGGCAACTCGACACCGTAAAACTCCACTGCCAATCATGAGCAGACAGGTGATCCATTGTGGCGACCCCTAACCGGGAAAAAGCCAGAAGAAGAAGAAGAAAAAGTTTGCATGCCCATTAATAAATAAAGTAATCTTTATGTAAGTAATTGCTCTGAAACCCTCTTTTTGCATCATGTCTTTCTTATGGTGTTAAACTACATTTCTTCTTTCCACCACCTCAGAATTTTATACTCTCTCACTCTCATTCCCTGTAGCAGAAGTCATCATCACTGAACAGGTTTTTAAATGTTCCTTCCTAAACAGATTGAATTGAATACTCCTTAGTTGCCCGCTTGTCTGTTGTACTCCATTCAATAGTCAAGATGCACTTCTTGTCCTGGGAACTACATACTCTACAATAATCTCTATGCAGGCCTGACAAAAGTAGGAGCATTTTATCCCAGTTCTTTGACTATCTTAAAATGAAACCTATTCTATACCTAAGGTATCACTGGTTACTAATGTTTTTCTGGATAATTCCAAACTGCATCTGTTTTGTCATGAATGCCACTGATATAGCACGTAGGCCTCCCATTCTTTAACCTCATAGATCACTTCCTTGCTTCTACTATAACAAGCCTTCCCAGATTTATTTTCCTTATTTTTCTTTGTACTTACTAATGTCCCCCAATCTTTATCAAACTATATTATTTTAACCTATTTATTTTAGATGTCAGTTTCAGGAATATGACAAGCTTATAAACAGACTGCTTTATTAATGCCTAATTGTCTTTCATATCTTTATAATTGCTTATCAAAATTAAGGCATCCATTTTACTAGACGTGGCTAAATAAAAAAATATATAAAACATGCTGGCAAGGGACTTTATTCTCATAATGACAGTGGTCAGCAAATAATATTTCAGGATACAGTCATTCTGAACCATTGGCAGCAGTTATGTGATGATAGATGCTATGGTCTCTCAGTCTGCATTACTGCTGCCAATTCATATGTCACAACATGAGTCTATCATCCTATCTAGTTGTATCAATTAATATAGAGTGGCTAGGAACTACAATCTCATGATTTGCACCATAGAATACCAATTTAAAGATGTTGGGATAATTAAAAGCATTCAGCAAATTCACATTACTGTCTCAGGATAGGGACACATTACCACACACAAATAAAGCTTAAAATTGTCATCTAAAAAGCACAGTTGTAATTACTGGCTTCCTAGGTTTAACCTGCTTTGCTCTCATTATAATGCATTCCAGTGTAATCTTAACCAATAGTAACTGAAACTTGAGCAAAACTATTTTGCAGGCACTTTCAAACCCATTGGTGTTTCCCAGGAGGGGCTAATGGTGTATTTGCTCTCATTATAATGCATTCCAGTGTATTCTTAACCAATAGTAACTGAAACTTGAGCAAAACTATTTTGCAGGCACTTTCATACCCATTGGTGTATCCCAGGAGGGGCTAATGGTGTATTTATAATGGCAGTAACTCCTTACTAATTTTATAACTAAGCTGCTACCAGATAGAACAAATATATGGTTACTATCCACTCTTAAAATGAGTCAACCATGATATAATCATTTAGTTGTTCTTGCAAAAACAGAGACAATTTAAAACGTGTATGACAGGAGTTAATGATATACTAATACAGTCCAGATACTATTATGAAATAATAAATGAACCACTGGCTGCAAGTTTTGTAATTAAATAGAAATTAGGCAACAGAGTTAAAAAGGAAGTATATAAGCAAGTGTGGGCTTGCAGAGGGAATAATATAATAAACGGCTTTCAACAACTAGATGAAAACAAAAAACATTAAGTAAAGCTAAACTACCTTATTCCTACCATAACTGGATCTAAATGATGTTTACTGCAGTCTGTCTACCACTGATGTTCAATAGTCATTCATGAGTTGCAAGTGACACACAGACAAAATCTAAAAGTTTGAGCTCACTGACTCAGGAAATCCTCTTTGTCCATGTAAAGATCCGTCACTTGTTCCATTTGTTTGAAGTCAATCATTCCAAAAGTCTCAAAAAAAGTCTTGGCTCAGAATTTCCTGCAGGTGAATAGTTTTCAAATCAAAGCTATTTTTAAGTGTTTTAAGACAAAGCTGCCTAGCTCACATGTTTTTTTTTTATCTTTTACCTTTCTCTGCCCACCAAGCTGCCCTAATGGGACATGGGCCCATTCATTCCCTGCTGGAGGGAATCATCCTCAGATGTACCAGAGCAGGAGCCTGCATTGCAGGCCACCATCTCTGCAGACAGTAGTGCTCTGGCTGTCAGCACTGCAATTGGAGCATTTTGCTGTAGGACCCTAACTCCTTGCCTGGTGGTGCCACATACACCTACGTCATGACAGGGACTGCCCACCCTTTCCTCCCACATCTAGTCATGCAGAGTCCTTCACCTGCATGATTGGAGCTACCATCATTGGCTTGTGCAGCCACTGTGCATGCCCCTTCCCTTATTAGCTCCTGATTTTAGTGTCCTGAGATCACCAACACTTGGAACTGGACTTGCAGGCATAGCTGACTGAGAGCCACCTTCCTCCTCCCCAGGTTAGCTATTGCCAATCCTCCCAGCCCACACTTTCAGTTGTCAGGCCTGCTAACTGAATCCTGGTCACATATAAAGTAATCGTGGCTTTATCCCAGTTCACCATCTTTATGGCCTATTCCAAAAATGTAACACAGCTTTTGCTAAGAAATGATGTTTGTGCATGTCTGAAAACAGAATAATTTCATTCAAATATACACAACTGTAGCATTACTGAAAGTACAATTATATATTTCAAACTTCTTTTCCCAAGTTTATCTCTTAGATACTTTAGTTATGCTGGTGGTTCCTTAGGAAATGTATTCATATATAATATGTTTATTTTATGTTTCATTTTTAAATTGTAACAGAGTAGTAAAATAGGCAGGGACAAAGTTTCCATAAGTCAATACTCTTTTTTTTTTTTTTTTTTTAAGTGATGCCTTTTTCATACAAGGCATTCGTCACTCTAGAGCAAACTCTTTTTATGGCTACTCAAGGGATTCCTGCCTAACAGCTAGTGATATCCTCAGGACAATTTATAAACTGATGAACAGGAAGTTGCCAAATATCAAAATATTATAGCACTTACAGCAAAACAAACTTTGATGTTCTTTGACATTGACAACATTAGATTTGGCAACTAGGATCATATGGGTGTTGACAATGCAGCTGTTGGCAACCCATTGTGAAGCCCCTTTATTTATGGGGCAGGAAGACAAGTGAGTGCATCGGGTGTTAACTGTTTGGCAAAGAGGATTTTTGCTCTAATTGCTCCTATAATAAGATTTTAAAGTGCAGGGAATAGGAGCTTTTTTGTTTGTTACCAGTCATAAACAAAGAAAATCTTCACATTTCAAATCACACACACACACACACACACACACACACACACGCACACACACGCACACACTCGCACACACACACACACACACACACACACACGCACACACACACACACACACACACACACACACACACACACACACACACACACACACACACACACACAAAACACAATGACGGTCTACAGACTGAGGAGATCACTTACTAGAAAGGTCTTGTGTTAGTAGTTTTCAATCCAGGAACTTAACTGGTATCCAGAATCCAAAAAAGATTTAACTTTTTCGACACCTATTCTAAAGCTGTTGTGCTTTGGTTGCCCGTGTACGAGAAACTCATTTGCTTATTAACCAGGTTGAGGGTGTAATAGAAAATGTGTTGGCAAAATTGTTGAAACTAGAAAGTGGGATCTTAAATTCAAAGGGAGTGGCAATTAGTCATCAAAGGTTAGCTAAATAAAGTAGCCAAACTACTGGCTGATAAATTTAGCTCTAACTTTACCTCTTTCTCCTCTCCTTCTGTCCCCCAAGATGTACCTGAAACTTGCTCACCTCGACTATCATGCAAAACCAAGTCCTAAAAGTGCTATCAAAAGCAAAAAATACTGTATCAATGGGTCTTAAAAACATCCCTGGATGCATGTTGAATAGCATGAAGCATGATTTAGTCACACCCCTAACACTGTTCAATCTCAGATTACAAACAGGTTTTATGTACCAAGTGAATGGAGAACAGCTGCAGTCATTTTCCTGCATAAGGGAAGGCCTTTGCAGACCCAGGCAATGATAGACCCATAAGTCTGACCAGCCTCATAAGCAAAGCCTTGGAAAGACTATCATTGAACTAATTAATCAGGACATAGGGAACCTCCAAACACTGGACCAGTCTCAGTTTGGATTCATCAAGGGCAAGTCATGTTTACTCAACCTGGTGGAGCTTTTTGAGAATATCACCAAAGCAATGGATGAAAGCAAAATGGTATAGACAGCATACCTAGACCTGGCCAAAGCGTTTGACAAAATTCCCCACTCAGGCATATTAAAAAAGTGAAAAAATTGGAATAAACTGCTATGTCACAAGCTGGATTGCCAAGTGGCTCACAGATAGGATGCATAAATTCAGAATTGGGTAAGTTACCTCCACAAAGAGACCAGTAACCAATTGAGTCCAATAGGGTTCTGAACTGGGACCTCTCCTTTTTGGCATCTACTTTTCTGAAGTAAAAGCCAATAGCAAAGGACTTTGGCTGAATAAATTTGCAGATGACTGCAAGCTAAGAACAATCATTGAATCTCCATGACCATCTTGCAGGAAGGTTTGTCCCAAATAAACATATTGTGCCAAAGTCACAGACTGAAACTAAATGCCAAAAATGCATTATTGCATCCTTTGGGATGTCATCTTCCTCAGAGAACTACTATATTGACAATACACCCCTAAGACTTGACCCAGCTGTTTGGAATTTGGGAACTTATGTGGACAGTGACCTAACTTTTGACCAACGTGTGTCTATTGATGCAGGAAAGTCCTTCTGTTTTGCACAGCGTATAAACAAAGAGATTGTCTCTAGATCTAAGGATGTCATTGTCCCCCTTTGCTTAGCCCTCATTAGGCCAATCATTGGGTATAATGTCCCCTTTGGCATGCATCTGTCCAGATACATGGAACAACTGGAATGCCTACAGAGGTACCTCATTAAAGGATACAAGGCTTACACAACATGTCTTACATGGACTGACTCAAAGCCCTGTTACTATACTAGGTATCCTACAGAATGTTAAGAGATGACCTACATCTGGCATACAAGGGATCCTCTGACTCAGTAATGATGGATTTGCTGCACATCAGCAAGTCAAATGGCATTAGAAAATACTCTGCTTAGGGATCTAGACCTCTTCTGCAACATCAACAGAATGGTTTGGAGGGACAGGTATATCTCGCAGAGGATAACACTGCTCTGGAACAGACTCCCCATCCACAAAAACAAAGTTCATCTTGGTTCGTATTCAAGCACAACTTGGATTATGCCTATATTGCTGAGGAGAAGTCAGTACTAAAAGTTGAGATTATACAGACACTCACAAACATGAGAAAGTACATGACCCTGATAAGAATGACGCAGTTCTGTAGATGCTATATGATCCACTCATGACCTCTCAGGACCATTGGTGAGAGAAGATGGAGCAAACACCTTTGCTTACCATGTTTCAACAGCAAAAATACCAAAAACCATAATGAAACAAAAAGAGGCAAAAGCTCATGTTGCCAGTGATTTCATAACCTAGTTTTACAACTCAACTGAACTAGTAGAAGTTTATTTATTTTTAGTTAACTGTTGCAGTTTCTTTACCATTTCAGCCATGTTTTCAGCCATATTCCATGACATTATTATTATAACATTAGCTCAGCTTTAGACCAAGGTCTTTTAATTGATATTGTGTATTTCTTATGGGGTTATCATAGACGCTATGTCTGAATATGAGATTAATCCATATTTAATTGCCTGGGTTAGTAATTGGCTTAGGGGTATAAATTACAAGGTGAAGGTTAAGAGTTCTTTCTCAGAACCAGCAAACATTCTTAGAGGAGTACCACTGGGTTTTAAAATTGGACCAGAATTTTTGGGGATTCATACAAGTTTTCTGGAAACAAGTAGAGTTGAGTCAGATACATTCTGATGATACAAAGATTGGGGGTGTAATTTCTAATCATATCCAATCACAGGCAATTGCAGGAGTATTTTGATTTTTAGTTCACTGGTCTATCTGTTTAGTGTGTAATGCTAAGAAATGTCCAGTGATCCATTTTGGAAAATCTAACTGCAGATGTCCATATTCCAAAGATATTTATCTTCTTGCTGATGTGGATTCTGTGAAGGATTTAGGAATTACTGCTGATGATGCTAGCCTAAATTTTAATGCTCATCTATTTGTTGTTCTGAGCAGGTGCTACTGTTGTATACTGAATAATATTAGGCATTTTTCAAGATCAGCAGCAATTTTTCTACTTTTATATTTTTTCTTGCAAGAAATACAATTGACTATTGTGGAACTTTCTGTATTTATAGGTCTACTCCAATCATGATATTGCAAGGTATACAGTGAGTGTTTACTGAGTTTTTGGAAGGGTTCTAATATATTTGTTATCAAGCTAGTTTGGAGAAATTTAACATGTTATTGGCTGGATATAGGTTAATTAAATGGGATCTAATCTAGTTGTTTAAGTGTTAAAAAAGCCACACTGGGTATTGATTTTTCACAACATAGTTTATTTACCAGAAATAATGGTCTTCTGATCACTGTGTCCAAATGTAAATCTAGTATGTAGTGTGCATCACTGTATTTCCATTTTCACGCTTGGTGTTAGTGGTATAAACTACCTATGCATATTAGATTTGCCAATAGTGTTACTGCTTTTAAAAAACATTTAGATATGCGGTTTTGGAATAAACTATTTTCTCTGGGCTTACTTATGGTAAACTCTAGAGTGCCCCTACAGGGATGTTGAGTTTTTATACCCTATACTATGAACACTGAGCATTAGGCAAATATAAAATATATATTGAGAATAACTATTCATGGCAAAGACATATATTTACATAAGTACAGTGTAAATAAAAATGAGATGAGATAGCTAGAAAGAATAAAACAATTCAAGCAGTTGTTGCAACATCCATAATAAATGGTGAGAGGTCAGTTTATTAGAACCCCATTATGGCTCCTAAATGAGTATTCAGTGAATGGAATTATAGATTATGCTTGAGTGGATGACAGTGAGAGTTATGAAGGAACTTAAGGACTGAAAGTTTGAGAAGGAAACTCTCTGCTTAATGGGAAGCCTATTACATTTTTGTACAATAGCATTCTTCCACTGTCAGTGGTATATGTATTTAACAATTTTGTTTTCTGTTTTCTGAACTATTGAGGAATTTTTTGTAGAGCTGCATGCAAAAATGGGTTGCCACAGATCTTTACAATCCAAGTTAAGAATGGTTGTTTCAGTTTATATATTAATCAAATTATATTTATACACAAGCCTAATGCAAAGCCTATCAACATAGAACATTGCTGATATTTTCCTTTCATAAACTTAGATATCAAAATTATGGCAAAAACAATGGCCAATATATTTAGAAAATCCACCCTATTTTGCTTCTTTTCATTCAGGATTTATGCAATATAGCAACACAGGACAGCACCCTCACATTTTGTACTCTTAGTGTATTGAGTGACAGTGACTCAAAAGTATTACCTCTAGCTGTTTCAAATGTTTTAATCAGTTTTGGTAATATAACTGCTTTTCTTCTGAAAAGCTATTTCTGTGTCTGCTCTACTCCTTATAGCAATCAAAGGGCTTCTTTCTAAACTTATTATACATTTTGAAGGAGAAAGGCAATATCTGCAGGGAGCCGGGGTGGGGGTCAGCATAATGCCTCCAATTAGGGGAGCCTATTCTGTCAGGGCTAATAAGAGAACAACCAATTAAGAGTGAGTTGAAACTGACACAGGCAGTGGTATGGTGGAACTGTAATCCTCCACACTGAAGCCAGTTTGTTGTAATTATACAGATGGATATGTGCTCAATTGTCAGGAAGAAGTCAAGGTTTTGACATTGTTTTTATATAAACTTCTGGAGCATTGGATAGTGCCAGTCTGATACAGAAATGATTGAGATTTATTAAGCAGGAAGGTCTAGAAAGCTGACTTTGTCTAAGAAAGCACCATGGTGGTAAAAGTTTTCTTAGCCAATATATGAAAGCCCTGGGGGTAGAGGTGCAGGCCAATGCTGATAGACTAAGAAGGACTTTTGATCATCTATTCTGAAGCTGAAACACATTGAATCACTCTACAATGGCACCATTTACAGAGCCAATTGTTGAAATCAGTTATCACCTCTTTGTAAAGTGTCATTATTTGTGGTGATGGAAGATACTGCTCAAAACTAGCTGCTTTGCAGCCTTGGTCACACACACTGAGAGCTCAGCTATATCTCTGTTCATCTACCCTAAGGTTGAACATCTAAGATCATTCACTTGTATGTGAGCAACAACTAGGTCAAATGTGTATTTGAAGTGACGGGATTTAAGGGCCCTAGTAGCATCTGAGAGATAGCTGACCATCATTATATGCTTATTTCTATGTGCTGACAGCTGACTCTCTTGTCTAGGACATTGTTGCATGCTACAGCATAGGGCTTAGGCTTTCAACTTGGGTGATCCTTGTTAGAGGAAGAAAGAGTGGATTGTGTGTGTATTGGGTAAGATGTGAGCATGTGACTATGGTCTGGATCTACCCATGTGTTGCTTAGGAGACTTATCCAGCCACCATTCTATCTGCACTGGAGATGCAGAATACATACGTCCCTTCATAAGCAGTGGCTTAATTAACTAATCTGTAGTTTTAATATAAGTACTTATTAGTTTAAACTTCAAATGTAACTATTCTGGTCTAATATTCTATATTCAAAATGTAAAAATTTGTCTCACTGAGCATCATCTTTTTTTCTGATAACAAACAAATGTATTTACTGTCACTCTGCTTGCGCAGACTTTACAACAGAACATTCTGTTATCTCTCACTTGTAAAAGAAACAATTCAGAGATCAGTATTAGCAATCATGTAATTATTTTTCCTGTGTTTACTGATGACATTTTAATCCACCGTTATATCTCCATCCATCATCCATCTCTGCATGCATCCATACATCTATCCCTCTATTCACTCATTTTCTAATCCACTAATCTATTATGGGGTTGTGATGATAGAAGCCTGTGCAGGATAGATCGGACTTCTCTAGCCCCCAGCAACAGCATCCAATGCATTGTGTGGATCCCAGGTGTTAGTAGACCATCCAAAAGGTACAGTCTCTCCATTGTGTCCTGGGTCTACTCCAGGGCCTCTTCCCAGTGGCATCTGCCTGGTATATTTTCTTAGGAGGTGACTATGTCATATGCCCACTAGGTGCCCAGTCCACCAGAGCTGGCTCCCCTGAGACCAGAGATGCAATGACTGTACTCTAAAATCCTTCCAGAGATGCAATGACTGTACTCTAAAATTCTTCCAGACTACAAAACTCTTATCATGGAGAGTAAGCCCAGCTACCTGCAAAATAACTCCATTTAATACACTTTGTATTAAGAACTCATCTTTTGGTCAATGTATTAATGTCATGACCATAGCTGTAAACAAGAACACAAAATAACATGAAAACTGAAAGCTTCATCTTAGGATTCAGCTGCTACTTCACCCTCTACTTTGTCTGCAGTTCTGCCACTGCTACACCCATTCACTGGTACATTTCCTGCACCTTCATTTAGGAACAACCCTCCCCCCAAGTTATTTGAGCCTTGACCCCACAGAATATTGTGATAAAGCCATGAATATGATGCAGAAGTGGCTTGGCTTATGCATTATTAATACCTACCATGAGGCAGATCTATCACTGCCAGTAAGAGCCTAGTGAGACCCACTGTGCTAGTAACGAATCTCTCAAGGAGAAGGTTGGTATGTGGGGATGTATGCAAGTGTCCTAGCAGTGGCACATAGAAGAGTCCATGAAATAACCATTGGGAACATAGTTATTATAGTCAGCAGGATCTGAAGATTGGCATGCTTTCCAGCCCACAACTCTCACCTGCATCAGGGAATGAACTGGGTGATTGGGTTTCCTGGTTGAGGATCAAATGGGACAGAGAGCTCTCCCACTGGCCACTAATGCCTGAATGTTCTTCTAGTGGAGAAACAAGTAGGCCACTTAGATACAGGAGGTGGGAGTAACTGGTCTGATCAAAAGTTAAATTTGCAACAAATATAAAATACATTAAAATACTTCAATATCTAAAAATGCAGTAAAACATTTTGCCGGTACTCTGTATTTTGTTTTAGCAAAATTATTCTACAGATTATTTCAAGACATTTTGCTAGACAGTTGATGGTTTGCTCATCTTTATCAGCATACAACAAACTTACCAAAAACCTTTAATTTTGGGGATCTTATTTGAAAGGAAGCTTACCAGAATGTCAAATCTGTAAACATTGAAATGAAAATATCAAAATAGGATAATATCACATTTTGAAAAGGTAGATGTTCGTAATGGGTCTGTGATTATTCATTGAAAAAAAAAAACATTAAACAGCATATATTGTCAAGCATGCCATTTATCAAGCTGTTCTAAGAAGACATTATGGTCGATATAAGGAAATGTGTCCTTTCTCCACTGTAGTGCAATCTCAGAGTTGCTATATATAATTAGCTGGGGTGGGTGGGGGGCACAGCCCCCAACATGAGGAGGTTTCAATGAATGCATTTACGATGTAATGCCATTCGATGCTTTTACCATTTGCTGAATAACCACAGACCCATTCATAATGTCTAAAGACAGCAAGTTATGAATGGGTGCATTTGTATATTTGTGTGTGTGTGTGTGTGTGTGTGTGTGTGTGTGTGTGTGTGTGTGTGTGTGTGTGTGTGTGTGTGTGTGTGTGTGTGCTCATGTGTGTATGTCTTTGTGTATGTTTTTGCATATCTGTATGTGTGTCTGTGCATGCGTGTGTGTGTGTGTATGTGTGTGTGTGTGTCTGTGTGTGTCGTTTTCTGTGTGTCTCCATGTGTTTGTGAGTGTGCATGTTCAGGTTTGCTGGCACCTTCTTTTTGGTACCTGTTAAAAGTGCAAGGCCTTTAATTGCAATCCATGGAAATATAGAACTAAAAGTGTGACTGAAGGGGGCATACACAAGGTTTGGGGATGCAATGTTTTAGCATATTTCCAATTATATGAGGAATAACTATCTTGGTTTTAGCATTTATAAGTAGCAGAGGTGTGGAAATGCATCTCTCTATGTAGGCAGGTACAGAAACACTTGAAATGCATAACACCAAGGTTCATAATTTGCTGTTTTCTGTTTGAACAGCCATTTATTTTGGGATGCATTGTAATGGTTCCCATATTTCTGATAGGGAACCTTTTCATTTATCCTGAAAAGGCTGATAACATGTGGAGGAGAGATATTGACAGAGTGAGAGAGACAGTAGGGTTATATATTTGCTGATTATCTCGTGGGATGGCCATTTCAGTTTTATTTAGTAGTGAGATAAAGAAAATATCTTTCTACATGAAGATAATAGTTCAAGCCATTCCACGTAAAACATGCTATCAATTTGTTTATGAGTCTCTTCATCAGATTTGAAAATAAGCATGCATTACCTTTCATATTAGCTGGATATGTGTCAGCCATCTTATATATAAAAAGCTGTTGCTTCATTTACAAACGATTCTGTCTGCAGCAGATTATACAGAGTATAAGTGATAACGTACACCTAGGTATGGACGGGTAGGTTCCATTCTCTGTGCAGAGAACAGCATAACCCTTGTAGGCACTGTTTATCTGCCTAGCCTTTTCTCATGTGTTTCTCTCAATTGAATGAAACTGCATTCTGCATGAAGCCTGTCACAAAGTTAAATGCTTTTAATTGACTATAGATATTGTTTTTCATACTGTGTTACAGTGGCGATTATCTTTCTAATATTTCTATAAACAAATCTTATTTATTACTGTTCACAGTTGTGGAAGTGAGCTTATTTTAATTGTTCACTTGTATACTAAGATGCAATCTGAGATAGAAATAAAACAGAAGTAAAAATTAAGATGCAATCTGAGATAGAAATAAAACAGTAGTAAAAATTAAGATTGTGCATCTGTTACTCTGACAAGAGATAAAACAGATGCAAAAACTGAAAGCATGATTGCTTCATTCAGATAATGCATAGCAATGGAAACTCAGTAATTATGGTTTCCTCCTCACACCTTCAGGGTCAAACGTTCAGTCCTGTCTGCCAGTCATCATGCAGAGTTTGTATGTTCTCCTGATTTCATTCCAGACTGCAGAAATACATTCATTGACTATCTACTTGAAAGGTTTAGAGATGGAGCAATTTGCATATCTGATTCACGTATGAATAATATACCTTTATCTTTCTGTGTATATATATATATATATATATATATATATATATATATATATATATATATATATATATATATATATATATCCCCTCCCTCTTATACGCCACCCCAGTTCTTACCAATATCCAGGCCTCCACTCTAAACAAACTGCAACAGACTTACCATAAAATAGCCAGATTCATTACTAACTCCCATACAACTCACACCACTGCATTTCTTTAAACTCTCTTCAATGGCTTGAACTTCCCCAGTTTCTGCTATCTTATCAATTTCATATGCTACACTCTATTCTTTATAAATCCTCCTTCTGTCCATCTCTATCTTCCTTAGTCTCCATCTACATCCCATCCCGGACCCACCGTACCTCTAACCAACAATTACTTGATATCTACCACCCAAAAATGTCAGTAGACAAACTACTCTACAAACACTCCCTTGCCCATGCTTGGAACAAACTTCCCCTTCACTTACGTTTAATCTCAAACACCTCATACTTTAAAAATGAACTAAAAGCTTATTTTCTCAGTTCCAAAACCTGCCCTTGCCATGACTCTACCTAGTCTTCCTTCCCCTTATGTACCCTCAAAAGGACCATACTTAGTACCTCATTACACCTCTCTTTCCAATGTGTCTACTATGCATTTGCACAATTTTATACAAACAAAAAATGTTTATTGTTGACCTATTGAACTATATCAGTGTAAAATTGTTACTTAGCTTCAATTTAATGCAAGTTTAACTTTATGCATGTAACTCAACATATATGAATCATTTTGCTATAACTGCTATTATATCAATATTGTTTAAAATTGTACTTGTTTTAAAATGCATTTGCTGGAGCTTTTCTCCTTGGGTCTCCACTGAAAATGGACCACAAGCCCGTTGGACAAACCCGGTTAACGAATGTCAATAAATAAATAAAATAAATAAAATATATTTATATATATATATATATATATATATATATATATATATATATATATATCATGTATGATATATGTATATATATATATATATATATATATATATATATATATATACATACATATAGAATATATACATACATATAGAATATATATATATATATATATATATATATATATATATATATATATATATATATATGTACACACACACACACACACACACACACACACACACACACACACACACACACACACATGCGCATATATAAATATGTGTGGCATACCATAAATATCTAGATGCTCAGATAAAATGAGGTTGCAGAAGACACAGGGAAGCTAAATAATGGAAAACCAATAAAAGCTAGAGAAGCTATGCAGAAATAAGGTGATGCTTTCCAAATTCATGAGATACAAATTCAACAGATCAGTACAATATATGGCACATCGGAGATGATACTTTTATATTGCTACATCTCTTTCATAATATTAAATAGTATCTGATAAAACAGTACAGATGATATCTGAGATAAACAGCAGTCAAATTAGTAATGGATTGCTGAACTACTATGAGAGACTACAGATTCAGTATATGATACTGAAAAATAAAATCTGTAAAATGGCCAGCCCAAAAAAGCATTGCCAGTTATAATCTAGTTTGGGAAGAACATCACTCAGACAGATTTTCTTATTAGATGACAGAGTAGCAATTTTATTAAAAGAACACCTTTCATTTAGCATTCACAGGACTGTTTCCCATGACCTAAAGCTATATGATGGCCAGACATTCAAAGTAGAAGTGAGGTAACAGCCAAGGAAAGTCAACATCCACTTTTACAGAGCAATGATATCTCAGATATCATTTGTACTAGATAGAGGCACAGTATACTAACCTCGAAAAAGGGCATAGCAAAATAAATTTAAATGGGGGGGGGGAAAGCCAAACACATTCTGGCTAGGCTTATAAATGCCCTAGGGCAGATAGCCTAGTATGAACCTATGAACCTATGAACCTATGAACCTAAAAATAATGCATAAAACAGATACAGATAGAAGCACATTGTTTTCTACAATTGGAAATATACAGGGAGTTTATATTACTAATGGTTTGAAATGAATAATCTGTAAACTGTCAGTCTCTAAATATTGTTCTTCTCTTTTTAAAAGATTTATATTTTTTAAAGGAAACATGCTGCTAGTGTCATTCTTTGGTACAGGCACATATTATACTGCAATATAAGATCACCAGTGCAATATTAGAAATCGTTCATATCTCAGTGAGATATTTATTTGTCACTTTCTACAAGCTCTTCCATAGACCCATGGATCTCTGATGAAACAGAACATTTGACCCATTGCCAAAGTCATCAATAAAACTCGACATCCTAATATTATTAACATCGCATTATGTTGCAGAAAATGTATTACAGGAATTAAATCCATTCACAACGAATAGACTACATAGACTACATAGTGTTATATATTTTATAATTGGCGTGGCCACTTATGGAGGTCATTTATAATCTTAAACTCTTGTTAGCTATAACTATGTAAGTCAGCATATACAGATGTTCAATAAATTCCTTATTTCCAAATTCATCAAATTTTTTTTGAAAATATTGCGCTATATAATGGGTTGATACAGATAATAAGCAGAGATATATAATAATTTTTCTTTAATGTTATTTTAGCAAGAAAGAAAAAGGGGATAGTGATCTCATAATCGATGGATTTCCCCAACTGAAAAAAAAAATCAGTAAGGTATTGCATTAGATGTAGAATGTAGAAGAGAAAACATTCCTTTAAATTTTATTTTCATTTTATTGTGATAAGAATAGCATTTCCCTTACTTTTGTACACAAATGAGATAATAACCATTCATAAAGATTTTGAATTATATTCATGACAGTCAGAGATGTACCCAATGCCGATTTTACCAGATACTTAGGGGCAAACTGGTTTGAAGCATAGAGTTAATCCATATTAAATTGTCTACCCAAATGTAGTTGAAATATCTTATCATCATTTAACAACTAGTTCGGACATAAGAACATAAACTAATATGAATAATGTTATGCATAAAATATGTGTAAAATTTAAATTAGCATCATTAGTACCTGTGTTGCTAATAGAAAGGCAACCCCCTGTCATGGCTAAAGTAGATGCTACTAATAATGATGGCCAATGGAACAGCTATACATTATGCTCTAACATAATAAAATGGCTACCACCCCAACAAACAAATTGCTATCCCAGCAGATACTTCTTCAAGGCCCATCTGCCACATAGCTTGAGAGTGTTACACACTGAAAGCCATATTCAACTATTCAGCTACTCATTATGTGTAGTTATGGATTTTTGTCATTTCATGCTTTATTTTTTTTTCAGAAAATAGCCAGACTAGAACTCAAAACATGACAGCAAAACTTAAAGCAATAATTGGAATTTCATTTCTGCATTAAGCCCTCTGTCAAACAAAATCCTTCCCAGAAAGACAATTTACTATAAGCTGTCACTGATCTATCCATTGACAGCCATTAAAGAACTGATGACCGTCATCTTGAAATGTCATTTAGGAAAATTAAACTACCAAATACAACAAAGCACCAAAAGCAAACCAGTCAATCAATCAAAACAGTGTCAAATAGCAGAAACACAGGCCAAATTCAAACTTACTACTAAATGCCTCTCAACTGTACAGATTTTTGCAAAATGACCACATTTTTGCCTCATATTTTTGGTCTGTTTCTCATAAAAAATGTGGTTTTCTGGCAAATCATTGAGGATTGAAGTCAGAAAATAATGACAGACATTTAAGTTTCAGACTTCATACCCTTAAGAAAATTCATGCTAATGCAAAATCTGTTATTCTATAAATTTTTTAAGTTTGTAAGAGCAATACTTTAAAAGTGTCCCAATTTTTGAGCCTTTGTACTCCCATTATTTATGGCTTTGTCCAGATTTCTTGCTTTAAGAGGTTGAGAGGTATGCCAAAGGTTTGCTGAAATAAAACAAAACAGAAATCAGGACTGTGGCACAAATTAAACATATTTTGTAGCAATAAAACTAAATTTTAAATGCATTATTACTACGAACAGTAAGAGACATACAAAAAGCAAAAAATAACTTCAAGATGAACGTGAAAGTATAAACTTCACAAACAGGAAATGAACCAAGTTTCAGGAAGTGAATACATTGTATACGCAGGGATGCCACAAGGTGACACAGAGGTAGGGGGTGTGTATGGCACTAAGGACCTGAGCTCAGAAATGAACTTGGCTTGCTGGTACAGTCAGCTGGTGGACGGAAGATAAGATTAATGAGTTTTTGGCTAGGCCTCCTATCCCTGGAGAAGGTTTCAGGAGAAAACACTGTGTGCAAATGAGAGGTAACAAAACCAATGAATTATGCATTTCATTGAAAACATATGGAAAAAAATAAATTTGAACAGGAAAAGGACAGTAGAACTATAAACTTTTAATTCTAGGCATATTTGAAAGCTGGGAAATACCAGTTACTCTGCTATATGTAGCTCGCCACTTCACTAAAGCACTGGAACTAGTTAATATCAAACAAATTCCAAATAATGTATTCAGCCTAAAATTTACTAACTAAAGTTAACATTTACAAAAGTTAAAATATTGCACTTTTATTATTTATTTTATTTATTATATATAATTATATAGTGTATAATAATTGAATTTCATAGTCTTTATGTAGAAAAGTGAAAAATAATGTCAGAAGAGTGTTAATGATAAGTGTACCTAAGTAAGGCTGAAGCGTAAGGAGATACTGTCTATTTAATTTTAGTCCTAAACCCTTCAGCTTCATATATATGATTTTCACAGCCTGCAGTTCCCTACTGTGTGACTAGTCATTGCTCTGGTAACAAAACATTTTTTCAAATAATTCAGTCACAAAGCAAGTAAAGTAAATATGATTTGGGGTGGCTTAATGGTTAAGGTGTTTGGCTTACATACACAAGGTGCAGCGTTTGAGTCTCACATGGGATAATTGGCTAGGCTTAAAATGGTTCGCAAGGGCAGTTAGCTTAGTACTAAACTATGAACCTATGATATGTAGCTGTTTAAAGAGTTATAAAAGGAACACAGTTACAAAAATGCAATCAAAAGTCACAGACATATGTAAGAAGACTTTATCAAAATGTTGTTGCAGGGGACAATTGTAATATCCTTTAGTATGGGTAACAAACAAACAAACAAGCAAACACATTTCACTGTCCAAAAGGGCATAGATGGGAACAATGTTTTAAGAATAAGTTACTTACATTTGTGTAGTGCATGGAGCACCAGGATAACACTCCAGTAACAGTTAAACACAAGACCTGACCTTAACAACTCTTAGAAGAGTGCTTAATAATTGTTAAGCAACCCCCATGTTCTGTTAGCATAGCATCTGCTGGTAAATGCTAACAGTGCTGGTCAGTAAACAGCAGCAGGACACAGAATGGCTTCAATTCAGTTCTCATTTCTGCCTGCCTGCTGTCTGCTACATTGCAGCCAGTAGTTTGAATTAAATTGCTTCCCTTAGACAGGGAATATATATAAGGATGTCAAACCACTTCCACACTGCTTTTCTGGCTTTCAAAGCTGGCATAACACATTGCTTTTTTACCTTTCGTTTGTCTTAACTAGTAGTACATGGAGCAAATAAGTCTCTATGCACTAAAACAAATTATAATTTCACCTCTGGTTGTAGCTTATTATTATGTGCTCTTGACATGGATGCAAGATTCACCTCTTGAGCCTCACTCTCAGGGTACATTTCTTGGCATCCATGTGTTGGACACATAATATGCTCACTAGGATAGGAGACCCAGTCATAATCCCTTATGTTAAGTAAGGCACTAGATTTAAAGCAAACTAGACATGCACCAAAAAGATAATAGATAACAGGGTGCTTCAAGAGACTGGTCGCCCCCTTCGGCCGATCTGTTCACTATAAAAAATAATAATGTCTGTTTTGGATTTAACATGTATTTTTGACATGATGTTGCCAGTATTGTTGTAGCTTTTTGTCATCTTTGGAATAGCAACCTCATATGTAGTGAAGCATGAAGAGATGTTTTAGAATAAGCAGAGTATAAGGAATACCGCCTCAGTGTTGAATCACAATCCAGTGAAGACTGCAATAAGTAAATGATAATTAAATTATGGAAAGCAAATGCGTATGGTGCCCAGTAAGGTATCAGGCAGCACAGTAAAGCTGTGTCTGGACTTTGAATCACTATGCTAAGCAGCTTGAGTCCTCTATTGTTATTCTACCATGATGCAGGTCCAGCAATTGGCAGTGGAATGCGAAATAATGCAATAAAAATAAGCCTCAAAATAGTTTGTAGAAAACAACTTTTGGTAAAATTGGATGAAATGTCATGATAAAGGAATATGAGTTGGACTTTGGAAGCTGAAGAAGAATTTGACTGGTTATAGTTTGTGAAAAAACATGATTATGCAATAGACTGAAGTTTTAAAGAGATTGTGGGGCATTAAAAAAGACTACAGAAACTAAAGGAGATAATATGATGAACCACAGAGGTGATTAGACACAATTCAAAAGTCAAGCAGGTTCATTTATGAGGTTGGGCAAAAAGATGGAGTCCATATTCTGAGACTGCAGAGTGCCCTTAACTACAGATGCTCTGTCTATAGATGTAAGAGAAATAGAGATCCTTTAGCAACCATATACATTTTACTAATATTTGTTTTACTAAGTCCATGTGATTGTCATGGATGAGGAAGAATAAAGAGTAGGTCTAAGGTATTTTATGGAAGTGGCCTCCTCAGTTTCATTCTTTTCATAAGATAGGTGTGGACAATGTCTTCTGCTTTTGTAGCTCACCAAATACCATATATTTGGTCTGCTGCTGTTTATTATAACTTATTTACTCTGTAGTCAACTGGATAGTTTAATAACTAGGTATACCTGGAGGTCATGGTAGAAGATAATGAGTGTGGGAAAAAATGTAAGTGACATCATCAGCATAAAGTATGATGCTTCACATGCGTACGTTAAGGGTGAGGGGATTTATGAACATTGCAACAAGGGGTGCCACAAAAATTGAGTCTTGAGATACACTTGTTGAGATGGGACTTTCACTTCCATGTGCATTGCCTTTACTCTAAGCTGCTAAGGGCTGTCTGAAGCTGGATAATTGTAAGATGTCAAATGCCTTCATTAGATTAATAAGGATAATGCCAATCACTTGGTGGCTTTTAGGGAGATCGTTTTTATCAATCTAATGAAGGCTATGTACTTGTTGGAACTGAATGGAAGAATGGAGGATTCTTAAAGTTGATCTTAAGCATTGCTGCTCGGGGTGTGTGTGTGAATGATATAGTTATCTTCTGTGAGATTTCTGTTGCTGTGGTATCTGGGGAATATACTGTTAAGGTTATTTGAAATCTTTTTTCAATTGTGATCGATTGTTCTGTTTATTAATTCTGGAATGGGGGGTTGACATTCTACTATAATAATTTTCATTGTAAAATAATGCTTTAGCTAGTTGACATTTCTCTTATGAGGAATGCTTTAGAACTCTCCATTAACTATTTTGCTTTGGTATAAAGATGCAGATATAAGAGGGGAAAATCACATGATTTGCTAATTTTCTAAGTTGTCTGTGAGAAATCTCTTTGTCTTAGTAATCAGAGGAGGTTGTTTGACACCCAAAAGTCCCTGTTAGATTGACTAAGGTCATGTATAACTTGGAAATGTTTGTTCTGCATGGGGGAGTTGATATGACACACGGTTGAACAGTTAATGAATTTATGTTTATAGCTACATGCATGCACTTTATTAGTCAATCTATTCCTTACTATGTATTTTCTTAATGGATTTTTATAGGTTCATTGGTTCATAGATTATTACAAGACAATTGATAAGGAAGATCCTTTGTATAAAGGATCAAACTACCAAATATTAGTGGTAGCATGTAACACAAATGCTGGAAATAGACATTTAAAGAAGCTGTCATATATAATAGGTGAGAATAATAAATTCTTATCATATTGGCTATGCGATCCATATTATCTTGGAACATGAATGGACTCACAGGTAGAGAAAGAAAGGTAAGAAATGCATAGTGCAAATAGTAATGATACAGGAGACATATTTGGAAAGAATTGAACATGTGAATTTGACAAAAAAGGATTTGGGGTTGGATATTCAGCATAATTTCAGGGACAAAGGAAAAGGAGAGTATTTATACTAATTGCTAGAGTAGCTCAAATAGAAGATGAAAAAAGATAATAGGAGATTTGTGGTGGTAAGGGGCTAATGGCAAGGGAGGTTTATGCTATCATGTATTTATATTTCATCTACAACTGTTATTATGGAGCTTAAGAAAATTTTGGGAGACATAATCAGCTTTCAGTGGTGAATATTACTTATAGGTGGGGACTGGAACACGATTTGCAACAGTGAAGATTATCTGAGGGACCTAGAAGAGAACAAAAGAGGGCAGATTTCTGAAGAAATTTATGAAAATATTTGGTATGAAAGACATGAATTCAGCAGTAGGAACTTTGAGAGAATACACATATCATTCCCAAGGTACAATAACTGGGCTAGACTACACAGAAATTATATTTCACAGGAACATGTGCATTTAACTGAAAACTTCAACACACATCCAATAACTATTTCAGATCACATGCCAGTAACAACTAAGAAAAGAAATGCAGGACAATGAAGTAAAAATGCAACACGGGCTCTTCCCCATCTACCTGTTAATAAGACAGGAATTTAAGGAATGATTCATAGAAATTATTTGAGGGATATTAAGGAAGACTGAAATTTCTTCACATGTTATAGCTAGTGAGTGGAATAAAATGAAAGTGGGGTTTCAAAATTAGGTAGAAATAAGAGAAAAAAGTAACAAGAATTACTTACAGGGGCTGACAAAGGTCAAAGTATTGCAGAATAACAGGAATCTCAAAGAATAAGAAGAGCAACTGCGAAGTGCTAAAGAGAAAATAAGGGAAAATCTGGATAAAATGCATACGTTTAACAAGGTTGCTGTTAAGCAACAGTTTTTTGATAATAACTCCAGAGCACCAAAAATTTAAGCATAATGACTTGGGCAACAGAATGTAGGAAGGGTAGTTGCCAACCTTAGGGAGCCTATTACAAGAAAAGTAACCAGAGATCATGTAGACATATTAGAGATATCTCAGAAATTTTATGAAAATTTTTATAAAGCAGAGAAATGTAGAAATCAAGAAAAAGCACAAATACAAATATTTATAGAAGTTAGTAGAATGGGAAGAAGGCAAGAAGACATTTGGACTGCAGGCTAGAGATTGCCTTCCCTATTAGGACTTGATATCAGAGTGTAGGTAAAGAAAAAGGGATAGGGGAATCCTAAGTGAAAGACCTACTCTAGTAGAGTTTTTAGTTGAATCTAGAACAGAAGCTGATGTTAAATAATGGATAATTAGTAGATCATATAGAATATAGCATGATAACTATAGGAATCAATCAGTGGAGATTAGAAAAGATTCGGAAGAGAAACTGGATAGTCAATTCTAAAGGAAACAATGGGAAGACGTATGTAAGGCTCCCAAATATGCAAGAAAGTCTAGAAGATGTAGAATTTTTGCTTGTCAGTGTTTGCACATGTGTTTTTTATAACCCAATCAGACTCCAAAGAATTTTTCCTCAGGTAGACAGCAAATGTTGGAGGTGTGATGGGGAAGAAAAAGGTAACTGGGAACATATGTTTTGGGAGTATAATGAGTTGACAGACTTTAGAATTCTTTACAGAATACTCTGTCAGAAATATTGAGTGAGCAAATTGGTGTAACTAAGGAAATTATTTTATTGAGCTAGGTTACAGGATCTGAATTGCTTAGCCATAGTAAGGCAATGCTAAGTTTAATTCAGGTCGCTGCCAAAAAAGCAGTTACTAGAAAATAGAAATCAAAGTCTAATCCAGCCGTATTTGAAGTAGTGAATATTGTAATACAGATAATCTTTAAGAAAGAGTAAGAGCAAATTACATAGAAAAACAGAAATTGTGTGAACAATAAATGCAGAATAATGTTTTGGAGGAAGAGTGAGGTTTAAGGGAAGGAAGGCATTGAGCAATTTATGTAACACTGGGTTGATGATAATTGTACAGAAGAATATATGTGATGTTTCATGTTTGTAACTATGAATATGTTAATATTGTTTGTTTCCTTTTATATAAATGTATGTCATAAGTGATAATTCAAAAAAGGTGATAAAAATGATAGGTAAGATGCTGCATGAAAATAAAATGAAAATATGAGGGAAGAGAAAACATGGAAAACAAAAGAAAAAAAATATGAAAATAAAATGAAATGATGGAAGTTAAAAATAAGTGAGGTTGATGGGAAAAGAAAAGAATGACATAATATGATTTTAGAAAAAAAATAGTATACCTATGGAAGGAATTAAAATAAGATGAAAAAGCAATAAAAAACAAAATAAAAATGTTTGAAAATTTTTATGAAGAAAAAAAAAAAAGAATGATGACAACAATATGATTTATAATAAACAAAACGGCACAGCCACATCTGTAGATAATTTCAGTCTCAAACTAAATGCCAGGAAATGCCTCATCGCGTCCGGTGGCAAACATGCTCCTATTACATAGGTAACAGTCGTTAGTGACTTGGGTACATTCTGTGACAATAAACTATCCTTTGTGTTACCAGTGTTGCTAAGAAATCCTTTTATGTGGCTAGACTGATCACCTTGAGTATATCTTCGAGATCCAAGGAATTCATCATGCTCCTCTATTTTTTCCTGATCAGTTATAGGATATAGTGCTCTCTTTGCTATGTACTTATCTAAACACATGACCCAGCTCAAGAAACCACAACATTTCCTTAATAATTCAATCAAGGGAATGTTTACCTTGATCTACCCTGATTGCCTTAAAGTGCTGTCTTTTCTGTCTTCTACTGTTTTTTGTTTTTGTGGGGGGGGGTCTTCTGCTTAGCCTACAGAGTCTCAAAGGATACGGTCCTATGAAACTTCCTCAGGACCTGCTGGTGTTATACATATATATCACAGAGAATACCTAATTTAGCAAATAGAATCCCCTGGATCTAAAGCATAGTAGTTCCATAACCATTTTTAAGGGTAATCTGGATGACTGGATGGGCAGTCATAAGTACACACCTGGTCTGACCTGTCCCTTCCAGCCATTATGAAATGGGGACATAACTAAATCCAACATAATTCATCCTGTTGGGGTCTGGTATTAATTTCACATTTTGGTAAATTTAGAGTGGGATCATGTGGTTATGCTACAAACTGTCCACTGAATCAGCAGCCTAGTATTAACCTATGAACTGATGAACCTTCTCTGGTTTTGCCTCACATAGGTTATTCATCGCCTCTGCATGGCCTTTTCCCTTTATTTTTGCTTCTTTTAGCACCACAAACCCCTTTTCTGAGTGCCCTCCCCTCATTCAGCTTTCTCCTCCCTCCTTCCTTCCTGCTTATACTTTGCACTCATGTTTTATATCCACTATCTTCTTCTCTGCTGGTTAGTGTCCCTTTACTTACAATATGTAATTACTGCTGTCTTTCTCCACCTGTGCCTTACATGCCATCTTTCTATGTTTCCTGACATTGCCCTACCTTTTCCCATCCTCACCTGCCTAATGGCCCTCTGTTGTTTCCTTGTCCCCAGTTCCTCCCTTCTTCTATCTTCTTTAGGCATCAAACCGCTGTCCTTTCCAGTTTTAGTGTCTTTCCTTGCAGCTTCCCAGTCTGTACATTACACATCGTTATCTACCTCAAATCTCCCTGAAGAAACCCTCTGCTCCAGATCCTGAACATGTGCCTTCTACTTCATTCCTCTAGCTTACCCTACTCACTTCCTCTAGACTTATCCCTTCTGTTTTTCTACAAATGTTTCCTTGGTTCTTAATTTGCTATTACTTTTACCTGTATGGTTAAGTGCCACTTCCTACATTATGTGTACTGTGTGTTCTTTCACTCCCTAAATTCTTTTCCTTTTCTGTTATATTATTTGTCCCTTCTGTAGTCTTTTTTTTTTTACATTCTTTTCTTTCATTTATTTATAATTTTCCACTAGCACCACACCATATTTCACCGATTCCTTTGATATTATAATTCTGTCTCCCTGCTTTCCTCATGTGAGAAATTACTTTCATCTTTTTGATATGTTTTTTGCATGGATCCTACCTCATTTTGTTTGCAGTCATGGCCATCTCTTGTTTCAAGATTGTGTGTCAATATTTGTGTATGGAGAAGGAGAGCAACTTACCCATTTCTGCTTACAGTACATTTAACCATGCTTTCTGTTATACCAAGACTTCCTTAATGCTTTCTCCAATTTACTTCTTCCTTTTAAATCATCTGAAATATTTACTCCTTCTTGTAAATTTGTTCAAACACATCGTTCACTTTATATTTCGTTACTGGATTTTCCCATTATCCATTACTTTTTCTGCTTTTGTGTTTAATACAAATTACCATACATCAGATCATTCTTTTCAATTTACTCGTTCATTTCTTTTAATTATGTTTTCTCCCAACAGATATTTTAGATTTGCTGTATTTATTTCCACCAGCTGCAAAGCTGAGATTTTTTTAAACTGCACTATGCAAGTAGGAATCAGTGGGATTCAAACCCAAATATTATTTGTAGTACAAGATTTTAATTGATTTGATGCACTTCTCTGAGATCTTGTGATGGAGATCAGGTGATATGATAGTAATTCTAGACAGTTTCTAATGCACATGTTGGTGGTTGTGGGGCTGGTAGAATGGTGAATGCTAAAGCTGCCTATGTATACATCAGTGGTTAGACTTGCATGTGTGCTGTTTTATCTGCAACTGAAAATCATAACAAAGACAGGACAAAGGAAGAGAATACTTTTCAAAGAAAGCATTAACTGTATTGGTTTAAGGGTTCATAGGTTTCTAGATTTGATTGAGAGCTTGATGCCACAGATCCCAATTTAGAAATTACAAGTACTCATATAGACAATTCATTCCTTTTCTGAAGGCATGGATTAATGGCTTAGTTTAGTCAAAAATGTAAGTTTGTTGCATAGGTGTAGAAGTGCTGACTTTGAGATAGGAGGGTGTTGCATTTCATGGGTTCATATGTCCATAGGTCTTTACTAGGCTAATGACCACAAGGACCTTTTCAAGCCTGGCCACAAATCCCAAATCTCTGACAAGTTTGATACCCTTGATAAATGTAAGCATGGGCCTGGTAGATTAACCATTTACAGGTTACCTGTGTCCATTAGAGACAAAGATGCCAAAGCAGGGATGAATTTCCAGTTTCCTATCCAATTGTCCAAGTTGCACTTGAATTAGGTGAGGGAGGAACTCTGCTTCACATGGATGGGGAGCCTGTTCCATAGACAGGGTAGCCTCTGGGATACATACCTATCTCTTCAGCAGGTCCTATTTATATCACAGGTAGGAACCAAAGAATGAGGCACAGGCTCCTTCCAGGGCCACTTCATTAATAAAATGAATAGCAGTCAAGCACTTTCTGCTATTCATTTTACTAATAAAGTGGTCATGGAAGGAGCCTGTGCCTCATCCTTTGGTTTCTGGTTATTGTTTTTTTATATCACAGGCAAGGTTTTAGTCTTTAGAATGGTAATTCTGGTGCTGCTTGTTTTATGGATATGCAGGAGGTCCATCAGAGTGGGGTTTGATAATGCCCTGTATGCCAGGCATAGATCTACCCTCAAAAGCCTGTAGAAGACAGAACAGAGGGACAGAGCCTTGAGGTGGGCTGCATATGACATTTGTTTATAAGTTGCTCAACATAGAATGATTTCTTCACCACTGTAAACACATGATGATCAAAGGCTAGACTACTATCTATGTGTGTCCCTAAGTCCCTGACTACTGGGTCAAAGGGGTGTGTTGTCAATATGATAGTTACCAGGGATGGATGACTTCCCAAAGGATGCTATTATGCATTTCTTGGCATTTAGTTTTAGTCCATGGCTCTGAAACCAGTTGTTTGTCTGTGCACTTGATATTTATTTTTACTGAGTCACAGCATTTAACTTTGTTTGAGTCAACAAAAAGTACTCTTTGCAAAATGTTTCAAAGAGTAAAAGGGTCTTTAATGCTCTGCATGTCAGACATAAGTGACCACTAAGAAGGTGAAAAGATGCGGAGAAGTTAGAAAGAGAGAGAGAGAGTCGTCGTAGTTTTTGGCTGAAAGACAAGCCTAAAAGACCTTTGATTCTGTTTGTGAGGAATCTTTGTACCCTCCCCAGTTGTATCATAAGGCACATGAGAAGCTTGTAGAACAGGATGCAATATTCTATAACTGGCCTGATAACAGCTGTATACAGGGAGATAATTACCTCCTCAACACAGCTGTTGACCCTTGGGAAGATTAAGTAGGAAGCTCCATGTGCTATGTGAATGGTATTGTCTACAAGGACTTCAAGATTTTTAAAATGTTATCAGCTATTTGTAGTTGTCCAGTAATAATAGTATATAAAATTGCTGAGTGGGATGCCAAATGCCAAAATTATGCATTTTTTGACATAGAAGGAGTATAGTTTGTACTGCACCATTCATGTATAATTTTAAGTGTCATTTGAAGGGTCATCAGTGTAATTGCTAAGCTAGACACTGGAGCCAGTTTTGACACCTGAGGAAAAGATGGCAAAACGCCATAGCTCCCAGGCCAAAGCCTTGTGAGACTTCACTGGTGATGGAAAGGATGAAGCTAGGACTGCTGTTATTCTTACCTTGTGAGAAATTATGGTTTAAACTTCACACTAAAACCACTATAATCGTAGATTTAATGTCATACAAATGGGCACTGTGTAAGGAAGAAAAGGACATGATGTAATTTTAATATCTCTAATTAGACACACAAGTTAAACTATATATATATATATATATATATATATATATATATATATATATATGTATATATATATATATTTATATAATTTAAAAATGTTAAATGTGTATAAACAGAGTGACATTTTGAAGGTATTAATTTCAAGAATGTGTGTCTGTAGTATCATGGAATTCAGCAAAATCTCTGTAATACTTTAATGCAGCATGCGTAAGAAAAAAAGCAAAGGAATCTCAAATTCACAAATAATGTGCACAGATATTTTAAGAAAAAGGAAGGGATGACTTAGAAAAGGACATAATTTATGACAGCATAAGGAATGTAAAGAATCAATGGCTTGGGCTGTTCTTATCTACAAGAAAACCTTGTCCTTGAATGGTATTTGACAAGTATATTAAAAACAACTCACATGTAAATGAACAGTAGAACTGCTGTAGTTTAGCACTTTTGAGTTACAGTACCAGCCAGCCAAATAGTTGTAACATGCCACACAAGCTAGACAAATATTTCTTTCCATTAAAAAAAAAAACATTTCTCTTAGGGGTCAGGGAAGAAGTATTATCTCATCCAGAGAAAGCCCGCTGGCTGATGGCCATAAACACAGGGTAAGAAATTTTGGTTAATGTCTTCATACAGCAGATGAATTAATAGATGACTTCCTAGCACACACAACTATGAATGGTGATAAAGTTGCTTGCTTGCTCAGCTGGATGTCTGAGCAGAAAGACAGATAGCTGGCATGAAAGTGTGAATGGAAATATACTTAGTGGGAATTCGCACATAAACAGCAGATTTCAGAAGTTTTATATCTATGTACAACACATCTGAAGAATCATAGCCTACACATGCAGGTTAACTCATTCCTTCATCGGTTCAGATCTTTTCTCAGTGCCTAAGCAAAGGAACTGGTGAGGTGTTGCAGTTTGTTTCCAGGAATCCTTCAGTATTATTCTGGCTACCAAACAATGAAACAGCAGGAAGTGTGACAGGCTGAGCTGTATAAGAAGAAAGCATTAAATATTGTCTCTTTCTACTGCAGGACACATTTACAGAGACTGTCGTTACCTTGTGGTACAAGTTCTACAAGGTCTATAAATTCTGTTTCTTAAAATGGTATCCATTGTAATTTGACAGTGATTCTGTCTTATTAAAACTGGCTGTGAAACTTTAAAGAATTTTACAGCTACATGGCTGAAAGCTGTACTCCATTATGGAACAAATATCCCAAATGTCATGCTTCTTCCTGTGTATATATATATATATATATATATATATATATATATATATATATATATATATATATATATGGATTCCTATTACAAGAACGCAAGCTCACTACTTCGAACTTGTAATAGGAAGTCTCACTTCTGTGAAAGTTCACTTTAACGAAAGGGAAATTTTGCATAAGTGCACTTCACTGAAAACACCGCAGCACAGTGGAGGACATAAAAAACAAGCTATGTCTTCCACTATAGTGCGATAGTCACAGACCTTAGGGTTAAGGCATGGGTTAGGGTAAGGGGATAGTTAGTAAAGCTATCCCCTTACCCTAAACCATGCCCTAACCCTAAGGTTCATGACTATCGCACCATAGTGGAGTACATTGCTATGTCCTTCACTGCGCTGCAGTCATCACGGACCTTAGGGTTAGGGCACGGGTCATGGTAAGGGGATAGCCCTATGGGCTATCCCCTTACTATGACCCGTGCCCTAACCCTAAGGTCCCTGAGTACTCCACGGAAGTTCAGTACAACACCCGTTCATTGTACTGAACTTTGCATAAGTACACTTTTGATTAAGTGCACTTTCACTGCAGTGAGCATTCCATGTACTATTTCGAATTAGTGAAAATTCGATCTAGTGTATGGAACCCATAGATATATATATATATATATATATATATATATATATATATATATATATATATATATATATTATATAGTCCTGTATATATATATATATATATATATACATATATATATATATACATATATATATATATATATATATATATATATATATATATATATATATATATATATATATATATATATATATGCATTGACTTATCACAGACTGCAACTTTTGCAGTTTTTTTGCAGTGATAATATGTAAACCCATGCAATTTATTTAGTTATTTATTCATGTTCTTTTGTCTTAGTCTTGCTGGGCAGAGTCCATTTTCAGAAGAGACGGAGGAGAACATACAATGCAGTGCAAAAAATAAATAAATAAAACACATTTAAGTTAAATGCACAGCAGATAAGTATTAAATAAGTAGTTAAATGTAAAATTACATTTATATGACCATCAATTATGTGTATTTTTTGCACAAGATACAATCATCTGCACAGACAGTTTTTATAGCTTTTTATAGGGTTATACATAGCCATTTGAGTATGTCCCGAACTACACAGACTGAATGGCCAATAGAACGGACTTACATATACTAAGTCCAGGATGCCATTTCTCAAAATATTACCTTTTCTCCAATATATAGCAGTCTTGGAGTTGGTATATATAAGCTCGGTAATGGTGGGGGGGGGTGCAAAAAGAAGTTTAAAGGAGAAGGGCAATTTTTTTAAGATTTGCTCTTCCCCTGAGTTTCCAGTCTTTTATTTTTTTTTTTTAGCTTGTCAGCAGATGGCATTTCAAGTACTGACATTTCAATAGGGAACCTTTTTATTGTTATCACTAATTTTACTTTCAGGTGGTCTACTATTGCAGCTAATTTGGCTATCTTTTTCTCTGTGTGATTTCTTTTTCTGGATCTTCTAAACATCGTTTGAGTTGATGCACAGACTTTAACAGTATGCATATCAGTTATTATTTAATTTATACAGTATAAGATATATAGGCATTTTCTAGGATACTGATATATAAGGATATTAAGAAGCCTATCCTTGCATTCCCATGCAAAGATTTGACCATAAATGTAATACTGGCTTTTAAAGGCCTGCATATACTAAAGAGTGATCAGGATGATGGATCTGATGGCAGATTGCACCCCTTAACACTTTGCACCTGAGGCAGTTCCACCCTTCACCCTGCTTTAGCAGCTCTACTGCTCTCTTGGTAATTATTAGCCCTTATATTTTATGGTATGAATTGCCAAGACAGGTTGCACAAGTATATGTTGGTTATGTACAAATTTCTCCTGTCCATGATTGCCAGTGAAGCTAAGCAAGGTTTAAATTTGGTTAGCGATTTGAAATGTTAGCACCTGCTAGAGTGAATCCCAAAACGTGGAGTCTGACTGGCTGAAAATGGACTTAATTATACCAAGTCTGAGATGGCCATTTCTTGGAATATTCTCTGTTCGAGATTTGGTGATCTCACAGTTCGTATATATAAGTTTAGGGGGGTGTTTGCTTCTCCTGGATTTTCATTTTTTTTCCTACTTCTCAGCACTCGACATTTCAAGTGCAGACATTTCAATAGGGAGCTATAATTTGCAGTTATCCACCCATTAATCCAAGTTCCAATTCAAGAGAGTAAGAGAAGCACTCCGTTTTATGTGCAGGGGAAGGCAGTTCCATAGAACTGTCAATCTTTGTGATCCATACCTATCTCTCTAGCATGTTCTAATAAAAATAAAAAGAAAGGAAGGACCCACTGGATAGCACAGTTTTTATTAAAAAGTTATTAAGAGCTTTTGTCTGTTATATACCAGGACTTCTTTGGAATAACTAACCACACAAACACTGCCAATAAATAAATTAATTGTAGAAATCACATGATATACTTAAAAGTGACTTGTCATAGCAACAAATTAATTAATTAATTTTCTGACTGTAGCAAACCAGCCTGCCAAAGAATGCATAAATGTTAAATACCTACAATACCTCTCCCAAATAAGTACACACCAATCATCATCTTCTTTTGGCTGTTCCCGTTAGGGATCGCCACAGCAGATCACCTGTTTCCATTTCTTCCTGTCCTCTGCATCTTGCTCTGTCACACCAACCACCTGCATGTCCTCGCTCACCACATCCATAAACCTTATCTTAGGCCTTCCTCTTTTCCTGTTACCTGGTAGCTTCATCCTTAGCATCTTTTTCCCAATATACTCAGCATCCCTCCTCAGCACATGTCCAAACCAACGTAATCGTGCCTCTCTGGCTTTGTCTCCAAACCTTCCAACCTGGGCTGACCCTCTAATATACTTATTCCTAATCCTGTCCACCCTCGTCACGCCCAGTGCAAATCTTAACATCTTTAATTCTGCCACATCCAGCTCAAACTCCTGCCTTTTTGTCATTGCCACTGTCTCCAACCCATATAACATAGCTGGTCTCACTACCCTCTTGTAGACCTTCCCTTTCACTCTTACAGGTACTCGTCTGTCACAAATCACTCCTGACACTCTTCTCCACCCACTCCATCCTGCCTGCACTCTCTTCTTCACCTCTCTTCCACACTCACCGTTACTCTGAACTATTGACCCCAAGTATTTAAACTCATCCACCTTTGCCACCTCTACTCCTTGCATCCTCACCATTCCTCTATCCTCCCTCTCATTCACACATATATATTCTGTCTTATTCCTGCTGACCTTCATTCCTCTTCTCTCTAGAGCATATCTCCATCTCTCCAGGGTCTCCTCCACCTGTTCCCTACTCTCACTACAGATCACAATGTCATCTGCAAACATCATAGTCCACGGGGACTCCTGTCTGATCTCGTCTGTCAACCTGTCCATCACCATTGCAAATAAGAAAGGGCTCAGAGCTGATCCTTGATGTAACCCCACCTCCACTTTAAATGCATCCGTCACTCCCACTGCAGACCTCACTGCTGTCACACTACCATCGTACATATCCTGTATTACTCATACATACTTCTCTGACACTCCTGACTTCCTCATACAATACCACAACTCCTCTCTAGGCACCCTGTCATATGCTTTCTCTAAGTCTACAAAAACACAATGCAACTCCTTCTGACATTCTCTATACTTTTCCATCAACACTCTCAGAGCAAACACCGCATCTGTAGTGCTCTTTCCTGGCATGAAATCATACTGCTGATCACTAATCATCACGTCCCTTCTTAACCTTGCTTCCACTACTCTTTCCCACAACTTCATGCTGTGACTGATCAATTTAATCCCTCTGTAGTTGCTACAGCTCTGCACATCACCCTTATTCTTAAAAATCGGTACCAAAACACTTTTTCTCCATTCCTCAGGCATCCTCTCACTTTCCAAGATTTCATTAAACAATCTGGTTAAAAACTCCACTGCCATTTCACCTAAACACCTCCATGCTTCCACAGGTATGTCATCTGGACCAACAGCCTTTCCATTCTTCATTCTCTTCATAGCTATCCTTACTTCCACCTTGCTAATCCATTGTACTTCATGATTCACTATCCCTACATCATCCAACCTTCTCTCCCTCTCATTCTCTTCATTCATCAGCCCCTCAAAGTACTCTTTCCATCTCCTCAACACATTCTCCTCACTTGTGAGTATGTTTCCCTCATTATCCTTTATCACCTTTACCTGCTGCACATCTTTCCTAGCTCGGTCCCTCTGTATAGCCAATCGGTACAGGTCCTTTTCTCCCTCCTTAGTGTCCAACCTTTCATACAACTCTTCATATGCCTTATCCTTAGCCTTCGCCACCTCTCTCTTTGCCATGCACCTCCTCTCCTTATACTCCTGTCTACTTTCTTCATCTCTCTGACAATCCCACTTCTTCTTTGCCAACCTCTTTCTCTGTATACTCTCCTGTACTTCCTCATTCCACCACCATGTCTCCTTGCCGTCCTTCCTCTGTCCAGATGTGATACCAATATAGATATAAATAAAATTGCAAAAATCCATTAGTACAGTGCTGTATTACTAAAAATAAAACATAAATCTATTATATACATCTAATACAAACACACACAAAAGAACATATAACATATCTTATAAACAAAATTGTGTCCTCAATTTTAATACACTGCTAATAGAGATCGTCTCATTAAAGCTGGGGGGGGGTAGTGACATCTAATCTCAATTGCCACCTCAATTCCTTGAACTCAGGGTATAAATCAGAAGGCCCTCCCCTGCCATCCTCTTCCAGCATGTTCTGTTAACTTTGCAAAAGAGATTGAGATCCCTTAAGTGGGTGTGTCTGATAATACAGGACTTTAGAAAGTGTAATAGGTCTAACAGAACAGGAACTTTTGAGGCTATATACATGAGGCAGAGGTCACCTATATGATACCAAGAAGAGAGACACAAGGTTTTGAAGTTGTTTGTGCAGTTTTATGATTTATGGCTATTAATTCTTACTCTCTTTTTTTTTTTGTAGTAAGAAGCAACATGGTCCAGATAGCTGTGACAGGTGCATATCAAAAGGGACATTATAATTAATTATTATCCAAATCAGTGGCAAGTACAATGAAACAATTATTTCCCTTGATCTGGATGCCATACCCTTTAATATAAGCTGGACTTCTTTGCAATAGTGGATAAGTGGGTAAGTGATGAACAGTTCATTGTCAACAAAGGTTCCCAGATCTCTTAACTACCGGATCACTTTCCAGGGGAGCATGTTAAATGTGGTATTTACAGAGGGATTTGTGCTTGCTGAAGCACACGTATACATTTCTTGGCAATTAGTTTCAGTCCATGGTTTTAGTGCCAACTCTTTGTTTGGGACAGGCCCATTTGCAGGATCATGGTGTCCCCTGGGGAGTTTATGAAAGTACCAAGTTTACAGTCATCTGGAAACTTGGTTAGTCACAATCCTTTAACATTAGCTTTGCCCTCTGAGAAACAAATGCTAAAGAGTCCCAAGGATATTACCCTGAGACACTTCAGTAGTGATAGGTCATTTGGAGTAGGTAGAACCACTCACCATTACTTGCTGTGTTCTGTTTGTGAGCCAGTTTGCTATTTCATGAGTTACATAGTGGTTAGCGTTTTACAAGGTCCAGATAGGCAGTGTGCACTGATTTCTCTTGTCCATCGCCTCAGAGACTTTTTTGATGAAGTCAGTCAGGTTAAGTAGGCAGAATCTGACTTGACAAATCTGAACCAGATTGGGTCAAGAGTCTGTAGGTCAACTACATCCTTATTTATTAGTTCCATAATGATCCTTTCCATTGCCTCGAAGATGCGGCTGGTCAGACTTGTAGGTCTGTAGTTACCCATGTTGTTTTAAGATTAGTGTTAAATAGCCTCTGCAGGGGGCCTGACAATTTATGTTTTAGGCTAGCTAGTAGGCAGCCTGGTGTGTTATACAGCCTCATATATAGAGTGTTCTTGGCCTTAGATAGTGCCTTGAGAAATATTTCTTGGGAGAGATGATAAAGAGGGGTAAATGTGGGTATTTGATCTGTGAAGAGGGGGGTGCAGTAGACTGGCAATGTTCTCTGGGTCTGGCTATGTGGTATCATTCACCATGAGCTCTGAATAAGTGATGGGCATTATTTTTGACATTTCTAACATAGGTAAAGAAGGCTTTGTGGTTGTCTTCCATCTTGGTAGCAATTTACCTCATATCTGGCTTTGGTTGATTTGATCAGGGTTTGGAATTCCTTGTTTAGTAGTAAGAGTGTGTTTGGCTTCTTGAGAGTTAGATTTATTTTTGTACACAATGAGATTTTTCTTTTGTTATAGAGTCTTCTTATATTAGGGTTTCACCGTAGGGGTTTATTTTTGAACTTTGCATTGTATTTATTTCTGAGGGGGACAGAAGCATCGATGCAAAAATTTACATGAGCATAGAACTTTGTAGTAAAAGATTCTGCATAAGCAGTGGAATTGTCAAGATAGAAGAGGCTTTTGAATTTAGGCAGGCTATCACTCAGTTTGGTATATTAGCCTTTGTGTAGTCTCTGAGTACTTAGTTATTGGGGGATGCTTCTGTCTAAAGGTGAATGTGACTACACTGTTGTCCAATCTGACCAGGGAAGAGGTTGCAATAAGCGGGGAGCAAAGCTGTCTAATACTGGTAAGGGATAAGTCCAGGATTTTATCTCCCCTGATTGGGAAATTAACTAACTGGTTCAGGAAGTTTGTATTTATGACGTCCAGAAATCTCTGTGCATTCATGTTTGAGGATTTATAAGTCTCTGAGTTGATCCTGAGAATGGTGTTTGGTGTAACACACAGAAACTCCATGCCAATAGGAAGTACGGGGCACATGGGACTTAGAAGGTGTCTTATAGTTAGTTACTATGTTCTAAAGGGTTTTGTTTATAGTGAGTTGGACATGGAGCATTTTCAAGTTGTTATCTTTTCTAACGAGTCTGGATGTAAGGTTTTTTTAAGAATATAGAGACACCTCGTTTTTTAGTTCCTACAGCTAATCTAGTGGGCCTGTATGAGTGGTAGGCCATGAAGCCCTCCACTGATGGAGAGTTTTCATTGGTCTTGAACCTGGTGTCATTTGCAATGCATGTATCTAAATTTTCCAGGGTAAGTAGTGCTTGTAGGGTGCAGAATATTTTAAGGTTCCTAGTACTGAGCAGCAATACTTTAATGTTACAATGATTCTGTTTATTTATGTAGGAAATTTTAAAAGTCTGACTTTGCCTAAAAAAGCATAGTGGGGTGGGCAAGGTTTTAGGCAATATCTAGAAGTCTTGGGGAGTGCAAGGCATCCCTAGCAAAGCAGTTTGCACTATCATCTTGTCCCAGGCTGATATATATCATACCCCTAAGAATGTGTCCCCCATCTGTACAGGTGATGATGTTTGCGCCCTGCCCACGCCATAACATTTGGTGGTACAGGGATGTCTGATGAATAGTATGGCCAGTCTTTGCACTGCCCTGCATAGCCTAGGTGTGAGAACATATGCAGCATTTTGCTCCGTGTTGTCTGTGTCATGGGTCATAGTTGTGGACCAGAAGTTGATACTTTGCCAATGCTGCAATGTATTGCAAATGAGTCTGCTTCAGCTGTGGTACTGCTGTACATTTTTTCACCTTACTCTCCACTGTGGCCTTCTGCTGCTGGTCTAGCAAGTATGGAGGTCCTGGAAAGATGTTCATCTCCTCCATTTCTGTGCAATACCATGTTGTGCAGCATGGAAAACACACAAAAAAAAATCTTGCCGCAGATACCTGAACTGTATTGCAGTGTCCCTCCTTATGTGTCTACTTAACAGAAGCAGCCCTTGAATAGGCAGGATGCCTCTCCACCATATCATGTATTCCTGCAGATGATGTGTTATAGGCCATTTCTTGAATGGTCTGGGCATTGCAGAAGGGGTCATCAACAGGGACTCTAGAACATACTTCGCAATGACTGCAACACACAGACAACATCATATCATATGTGGCCTACTCCCTGCTTACATGATACTTGTACTAAATATACCTGTCTATCCAGAATGTCTGTGTCTACCTACCATCTCCTCACAAGAACCATTACTATAGGTCAGATATGTTCCAAATGTGTGAACCATAGGAACTGCCCAGGTAGTTCACAGACATATAATACATATATCATGGCAGCTAAGATACGGCTGCCATTTCTATTGACATATTGTGGGGTCTTGATGGCAAAGTGTATACTCCTAGCTCCTAGGATCTCAGTCAAATGGGAAATGTAATAAGAGTCCTACATAGTCTTGGCTCTGTCCTCTGCAGACCTGGAGAACAGATGTGCTTCATCACATGCTGCAGCATAATGTCTAGTTCAGGCTGACCCCCTATGATACCCTTAATATGTCATCAGGATATTGCAGAAAGGTCCCACCAGATAAGATGGTTAAAACTACACATACCTTAGTATACACAGAAATCGGCATGCCATGGACCCTCCACAATTCTGCATGTTATTAACATAGTTTTACTAGGTCACTTACAGTCTTATTGTCTCCACAGAAATGATCAACAATCTGCTGGTCAGTGAGCTGGTGGTATATCAGGTGTTGCCTGTATCTCCTATTTTCATGTAGATGTGTATGACAGCAACATTGTGGACATTGGCTCCAATGGCTGTCAATAATACATGTTACTGAGCTATCACTGTTGCTACTTCAAACATGACTTCCCTCACGTACACCATAATTCCCTGTGTAAAAATGAGTAAGTACCACAGCACAGCATGTCTATTTAAACATTTCTAAATCTGTCTGCCATTTGGGGGCATCATTTATATACACAATGAGATTCATTTGCATTGATATGCATCCATTATTCTTGTTTTAAACACATATCAAGTTTAGTAGACAGTTGGACATCATGATCTATCATCTTGAGATTTGTAATGCTCCATTCCTTTTTTATTTAATATGGTCAACAAGCCAGACAATCAAACTTTATCCATTTATTGCACTAAGACAATATTTGCTGTATTCCCCTCCCATGTACTTCTAGGATTCTCTTTCCTTATAATCAGTCATTCTTCTTTCTAATTAACTAATTCTAAATTCTAATCCAATTATTTACCCACTAGCATTCTTTTAATTCCCATATTCAAGGTTCACCTGGTTTTACCTTCACCCTTACGTATGTCATTCTGCATATTGTCTTTACTTTGTATGTTGGTTTGCATCTGTATCATGCTCCTGCTGTATATAGTAATTCAGCCAACCCAGCGGATAGGCAGGAAAATGCCACTATATCTGGAAGTTTCTACAAATGTATTTAGCACCATTTCCCAGTCCATTGAGTCCGATATGCACCACTAAAAATGCAGCACATTTTCCATCTTTCATAAAGAGGTCATTATCCATATCACTCTTTCCACACATATGGACATTGTTGAGAAGGTTCGGATGACCCAGTCATACCGCTGATAGCACATCAGTCCACCTGGTCACTTTATCCTTTCATATTTTCCTTCATTCATCATTCTTTCCACCATTCTTCACATCATGCTTTGCTTTTCATTATCCAGCATTATCAACAATTATTAGTATTATTGTTATTATTATTATTATTATCATCCATCTTTTGGCATTAAGCAATTATTTACATTTAGGAAGTATTATCTAAATTCTAAATTATCTGTAATGATCAGCAAAGTAAACTACAAAGTGTTGGTGCCCCCAATGACATTATTAGCAGAGCAATAATCCTTAAGTAAATATTTATAGGTTCATAGGTAGGTACTAGGCTATCGGCCCTGGGGCCTATATAAGCCTAGCCAAAAAGGTTCCCTGGCTTTCGCCACCCAAGAAAATTATTTTCATGTGCCCCTGAAGTAAATGTTATATTATCAGTTTGTAGATTATTACAAGTCTAGCCACTAACCAGAGGTTAGAATCAAACCATGTACCTTTTAACTGTGAAGTTAAGACCTTAACCATTATGCTAACCCTCTCTTTCACCTCTACTACTTATATAAAGCCCCACCTCCTACTTTCAATAATAATCCTTTATTACATTGTTTTACATAAGTTCAAACTGCACTCAATATATTAGCTGGTTAACCAATTACATTAGCAAACATCTATCTATACCGCAGCCCTTCATTATCATTACTAAAGGTTTTAACACATCTTACAAGCTTGAAAATGTTAATATTAATCAGTCATAATAGCAGCTGTAGAATAACATGTTACTCCTTCCTTAAAATAGATAACAGTTTGACTCACAAAATGAGGCCCTTTTTTATTCATATTTCTAATTGGTCTCTTCTTCTTTTACATGGTTTTCATCATATTCACAATATACTAATTTTCCATAAAGTTTAATGCCCCCCTTATATAACTAATTAAGTTTCATGAAGTGCTAGTATAACCTACATTCAAAATAAACTTAACAGGAAAAGTAAAATATTTCCTTTTGGATACATTTAAAATGCTAGTCTTCATTCTGTCTTAATAAAACAATTATCTTTATGAGAATAAATGTCCCTTTTTTCACACTTTTCAAAATAATGCTTTCATTATAGACTCTAGTTAACTCCCATGTAATTCTATATCCCTATGTGCACATGGTTTAACTCCATCAAGTACTATTATAGCCTCTTTTCAAGACAAATGCATGCAAGATAATTTACCTTTACATTCTGGGAGAACTTACAATGTCGTCCCCTTTATTCCTCTTTTAATTATCATTAAAGCAAATTTATAACCTACTTAGAAATGGCTAAACCTACGACAAGTACAAGTTACTTTGCTAAAACTAGAAGAAAAAAAACTCAACCAAAGAGGAAAAAAGTGCCTACATACTATACTTCATAAAGACACAGATAAAATTAAAATTGTTTGCCTCAAACTGGACATCAACAACATTCTATCCCTTCTGATCAGTGAATCTAACTTTAAAAAAGTAACACAACATGAGCTTCATCGGAATATCTGAAAGGTAGTACTGTTAGACAAAGGGGTTTGTGCAGGGTATGGTTGGGGCAGGGACATATTTAGGTTACAGACATTAGTAAGGTGGGCAGAGGGACTCTGTACCACCTTTCTCATATCTGTTAATCCTAATCCTAACCCTATCCTTAACCCCTAACTCTGGCCCAAACCCAGTTCTGCACATTACCTTAAGCAACACCTTTTCCCTAACAGTACCGCTAATCAAGACATTCATAGAGAGAACACACACACGCAAACACTCACACACACACGCACACACACACACACACACACACACACACACACACACACACACACACACACACACACACAAAACACAAAAACAGCATCGTAACCTAGCCCAAATTCTAACACTAAACTGCCACCACTTGAGTGTGCTCTCACACACGCACACACACACACACACACACACACACACACACACACACACACACACACACACACACACACACACACACACACACACTGAACCCTACAGCTACATCTACCCACAAATGCAATTCTATCTCCTTACATAACCCTAGCCTGCAAACACAAAGATACTGTCAAGCCTTATACATACACGCTTACCTTTTTTGATAACGGGGAGATTCTGCTGAACAGACATTTGCTAAACAAATATTCAGAAATTCAACTTGCATTTCATGTTATGAACAAAAGTAAATGTTCAATAATGTTAACTACTAGCACTTTATATGTGTATATGCATGTATCTTCCTCTGTCTCTCCCTCTCCCTCTCTCTCTCTCTCTCTCTCTATATATATATATATATATATATATATATATATATATATATATATAAATTTATTTATTTATTTATTGCATTTGTTTACCCAGAAAGTCCACTGGGCCTAAAAGAGCCCATTTGCAGTGGAGGCCTGAGGAAAAAAGCTCCAACAACAGCATAGATACAGAAAATATTAAACATTAATTGGTACAAAAGTAGGTACAGTTTTACACACAGTTTGTTTGTGTCTTTTGGCTTTTTCCTGGTTAGGGGTCGCCACAGCGGAACTCCGGTCCGCTAATGATTGGCAGTTGATTTTTTACGTACCGGCTTGCCAGGCCTGACGCACAACCTTCAACGAAGGTACGCCCATTCACGCATGTCTCCACGCAGAAGACGCTGTAGCTGAGAATCGAACCGGACAGCGTCTTACTGTGAGGTGACAACGCTGCCATACACACAGTAATTACAGTAATATATACAGAATATATACATAAAAGATGGAATTTTTTGGTTTTCAGATGAATTCAATCAAAGCAGTATGAACAGAGATATATTACTCACCATTATTGTACAACAATTGGCAATTGTTTACTGGGTTTGTCTGGGTAAGTAGAAGTTACCGCTTTTCAGAGGAGACCCAGGAACAAAACATATTTATACATGCATACATACATACATGTACAGTTTTCTGCATGTGGGAGGAGTAATTTGTGACAGATGAGTACCAGTAAGATTGAAAGGGAAGGTCTACAAGAGGGTAGTGAGACCAGCTATGTTATACGGGTTGGAGACAGTGGCATTGACAAAAAGGCAGGAGTCAGAGCTTGACGTGGCAGAGTTGAAGATGTTAAGATTTGCACTGGGTGTGACGAGGATGGACAGGATTAGGAATAAGTATATTAGAGGGTCAGCCCAGGTTGGAAGGTTTGGAGACAAAGCCAGAGAGGCAAGATTACATTGGTTTGGACATGTGCTGAGGAGGGATGCAGAGTATATTGGGAAAAAAGATGCTAAGGATGAAGCTGCCAGGTAACAGGAAAAGAGGAAGGCCTAAGATAAGGTTTATGGATGTGGTGAGAGAGGATATGCAGGTGGTTGGTATGACAGAGCAAGATGCAGAGGACAGCAGGAAATGGAAACAGTTGATCTGCTGTGTCGACCCCTAACGGGAGCGGCCGAAAGAAGAAGAAGAAGATACATACATACATGTGCACACACACACACACACACACACACACACACACACACACACACACACACACACACACACACACACACACACACACACACACACACACACACACCCCTCTCTCTCTCTCTCTATTTATATATAGAAGGAAAAGTAATAGAATGGGAGGTGGCCAACAATTTATTTGGACTGCAGGTTAGAGATTGCCATCCCTATCAAGGATTGATATCAGAGTATAGGCAAAGAGAACGAAAGAAACAGGGAGGCCTAAATGAAGGACCAACAATGGTAGAGTTTTTAATAGAATCTAGAACAGAAGCTGCCATTAAAAAAGGAATAGTTAGTAAAGCATATAAAATATTGCATGATAATTATAAGAATCAGTCAGAGGAGCTTAGAAAGGATTGAGAAGAGAATTTGGATAAGCAATTCACAAAGAGACAATGGGGGGATAAATGTATATCTCCCAAATATGCAACAAGGTCTAGAAGATTTAGGATATTTGCCTGGAAGTGTTTCCATAGGTATTTTTATACACCCAAGTAGACTCCAAAGAATTTTTCCTCAGGTGGATAGCAAATGTTGGAGGTGTGACAGGCAGGAAAGAGGTAGCTGGGAACATATTTTTTGGGAGTGTAATGAGCTGGCAGACTTTTGGGATTCCCAGCAAACCGGTCTGTCAAAGATGCTGGATGAGCAGATTGAACTGACTGGGGAAATTATTATTTTGAGTTATTATAAAATCAGAATTGTCTAGACATAGTAAAGCCTTGCTGAGTCTAATTATGGTGGCTGCCAAAAAATCAATTGCTAGAAAATGGAAATCAAAGTCTAGACCAGCTTTACTAGAAGGAGTGAATATAGAGACAGAGATAAAACAACTGGAACTGGGATCTTTAGAAAAGGGAAGGAGCAAACTATACAGGAAAAAAATGGGAATTATGGGACCAATATATGCAGAATGAGGTTTAAGAGGCAGGATTTGAATGAGCCATATAATGCTTAACTGACAATGACTGGATGGTTTATAAGGGATGTGCAATTTTTGCAGATACAGTTATTTCAATTGGTGTCTGTGACGTAAACTGTTTGCAACTAAAGTGTTATGATTTGAATGTTTTTCATTTATAAAAATGTAAGATTGCCTTTGTCATATATGAAAATGTAATATAGATGTTTGGAAAAAAATAAATAGATACCATATCCCATCACTGACAAATTAAACACTCAATAACTTTCATGGATACCATCTCATATATATATATATATATATATATATATATATATATATATATATATACATTCAGAGTTGTTTTCTCTTTGGAAAGAGTGTGAAACTGTCTCTTTGGCTGTGTGTAACATTATACCAGAAGTGTTGTTGCTATCTATTTGATATACATTAAATGTTGTGCTTACCATTTTATGGAGAAATACTTGTTCCTGTGTAAAATAACTATTAGATGTGCAACCTCAAGGGATTTAAAAGGATGCAGACAAGTCTGAGAAATAAGGGGAAAGGGACAGACAGACAGACAGACAGATGGGGGCAGCAGCGGGAAGTAAAAGGCGAGTGAAAGTTCCAGAGGTATATGTACTAAACTGAACAATGGATCAGTTCTAGTCAGGGGATCAGCTAACCCGAGAAAAGATGTGGAGATCTTTACATCTCTCATGATAACAGAGATCATGCTTCATTTCTGTTTTTATTCAGTGGGAAAGCTATTATAACATTTCTTAACAACAGACTACTACATTTTTTTGCACCAAAGAAAAACACAAATTGAGTGGTGAATAAATCCCAGAGATTTTTTTCTTAATTGTCTGTGCATTACAAGGACTTTTTTTGTGTTATAAAGGCCTTTAAGCCTATATTTTTTTCTTGGGTTAAGTCAGCCCATATCTTTTATTTTCAAGTTAATAAAGCTATTCTATGAAGAATTCAGAATATCCTTTGTATTTTATTCCACATCGGTGGCTATAGCAAGCTTCGGTTTCAGTTGTACAAATTTCCTAAAATCCTGACCTGTAACTGCCAAGTGGAAGTTATTCCTCAAGAAGACCGCAACTTTTTTTTCCTTATTTTCTTCTTTTTGTTCTTTGTGCATGGTCTGTGAGGCTGAGAGATACTGTGTACAATCATAATGGCTGTGTTTGTTTTACAATTAAGATATACCCCCTGTGTTACCTTCTATAGGCCGAAGGCAGCATAATGGTTGTGCTTGAGTGGCAACTAAGAAGCCATTCCTGAGCTGGAGTCCTGAAGAAGATCCATTGGTCCAATCATTCACAAAATTGCTATAGTAGAGCATCTTATTCAATCAGTTTCTGCCGCTGCCAAGGGTATGGTAGTAGTTGCTAATCTATGGCTACACCTCAAGATGTAACTCTCCTGAAACCATGTACTTATGAGGAAGCCTGGGAAGCCTATGTAATTAATGGCCTTTATATAATTTTACAGTCTGGATGGTTGAGTTTGGGCTAACTGGGCACTGATACCAGATGCACAACTCAGCAGGGATCCCCCTTGGGGGTACCTGCTGACAACAAGCTGAGGTCATGAATGAACTTATGTTAAAAGCAAAGTGGTAAGGTCATACTTATTAGAGCATAGTGTCACCTTATGGATAGAAAGTAATAATGCTAAATGAATTATGACTGAAATATTAGTAGCTGACAGATTTAAATAAGTGCTACTTATTGTTTTTAAGATTTTTGTAACACTTGCAGAAACAGTAATGTGCTATGAAAATCTTTATAGAAGTGAGTTGACTAAAGTAATGGATAAAGCTGCATCTAAAACAAAGAGACATTCATGAATATTTTCTATTTTAAATGCATATATAACAAAGCTAAAACCTGATTAGAAGAGACATCATTTTGTTTCTGTGCCACTGCTAAGCAAATAAAATGTTTTACATTAGCGGATAGAAATGAGTTACAGGATTCAGGTAGTATGATCATCCTGCTGTACCATCTTACTCATGTGTGCTAAAGCTAATGGTAACCTGAACCCTTTCCCTGCCTCTAACCCTAACCCTAACCCTAACCCTACACATTACCTACTATGGTAACCCAAACCCTTTCCCTGCCCCTAACCCTAACCCTACACATTACCTACTATGGTAACCCGAACCCTTTCCCTGCCCTAACCCTAACCCTACACATTACCTACTATGGTAACCCGAACCCTTTCCCTGCCCTAACCCTAACCCTACACATTACCTACTATGGTAACCCGAACCCTTTCCCTATCCCTAACCCTAACCCTACACATTACCTACTAGAAGCCCTTTCCTAACAGTATTACTAAACAAGAGAATAGGGCACAGAATACAGATAACAAAAAGCATGCACAACACTGAATCTATCCCCTTACTTAACCTTTACTCTAGCCCTAAACAGTGCACAACTGCGTATTCCCAACTGCTATTATACAGTCTTGCACATCTTCACAACCACCACGTTTTCATTTAAACATTAATTTTCTTACAGACTTCTGCTTTCTTACACTATATAAAACTAAATTCATACATATTCGATTCACTCAAATGACCATTCACTCATTTATGCATTCTCTTTTTTTACACCCACTAAAATCTTTCTACCAAATGTGATTCTGAAATTTGCAATTTGACTATGTATATATACACACACACACACACACACACACACACACACACACGCACACACACTCACCTATATATATATATATATATATATATATATATATATATATATATATATATATATATAATCTTATTCTGCCATCAAACAAATATAATCTGATGATGAACAAATATTTAAACATAAAGAAGTATAAACTGTGACTTTATGTGCTGTTTACTTTGCTTCTATTTTCGTTGTACATATTTTTTTAAGAATTGAAATGGCCTCAGTTTTATTAAAATGCCAATACATATGTTTCATGAATAAGTAAATGAGTGTGTCATTTTGAGTAATAAAGTAAAGCAATGCCATCTAAATGCTTAAAAGCATATTAAAATAAATATCACAAATCATTTAAATGTTTCTATTTTTCATCTTGTTGTGCAGCATTTGTTGTGGAAAATCATCCTCAGTCCTTCTCATAGCTTTTGTCACAGCTGAAGTGAAATAGCAATATTTCAATTGAAGTGACCTTTTGGCCATTTTTTCTTTATATGTTTTAAAATATATTGTAATGCAACCATCTTTAACATAATATAGACTGCAAATCAATAGTGAACAAGTTCACTGCTTGTGGTTAATGGCTGCCAAAGGGGCATTCTGGCATTGACCTCTGACATGTATGCAGACAAGAAATCTATACCTATAATAGGAAAGATGTTTTAGTTTCCTTTATACTGATGATCATGGCCAATAATTTATCACAACATCTTTCTTTTCTCCAAATCTTTACATAATTAGCACTTTTTATCTTGTGTTAGTGAACTCACATTGAGCAATAGAGCAGTAAAGTATAGTTTATGAATAATGTTTAGTGCAATGGTGAAAGTGCTTTAGAATTAAATATAGTCAAATCTAGTAAGCCCATTTTTATTACCAGGATATAAACCCCATGATTCAATTTTCAACAAGATACATATTCGATGAGTGATCTAAAATTAACAAACTTTAAATGGGAATAATTTACTACATGCCTAGTTCCTTAGCTATATCCCATATTAAAATAAAAAGAAAGTTAATTTGTGATAAATGAACTTTTTAAGGTGAAAGTAGAATATCAACACAAGGCATTACACTAGAATTAGAAATTCCTAGCTGTATTATTTCCCTTTCAATCCAGAGTTTGTTGTAGCACCCATAACAACCAGCATAATATGCAATTAGTGTATCTATTCAAGAGTGAGAATGCCTTTCAAACATGTTCACATTTCTTGTTTTAAGCAGATGCACTGAAAATTATGAAACCAGTAGTATACATAGTGCAAGCCATAAAGAAAAACAAGCAATTGCTACTTACAGGCAGTCTGTCAGATTGCAGACCTTATATAAATACCACTAGGTTCTACAGTCCCAACCACTCTACTCACTGGTCAACAGAAGAGTCTGGTCTGTACATTGAAATGTTTCTCACTTGTTCAAAGATCAGATATAAGAATTTAATATCTTTAATCCAGCATTGTTCCTAAAGCTGGATTGTTGTAGTGAATATATTTCAAATAAATGTTGTTCCACATGTTTATTGATTTTATTTTTAATTTATTTATTTATTAACTAGGAAAACCCGTTAAGCACAAGTGACTTTTTTTCAGAACCGATGTGGGAGCACTTTCAGGCTAAATGATACCCAGACAGTGACACAGTAGGCAAAAGTCTGAGGGGATCAAATCCACCATTACAGGATGAAATGTATTAGAGGTATTGCATTTCATGCACAGATTATGCAGCAAAGACTAACTTTCCAAAGCAAACTTGTAACTTCTTCTTCTTTCTGCTTTTCCCGGTTAGGGGTCACCACAGCGGATCACATATCCGCTCATGATTGGCAGTGGAGTTTTACGGTGTTGAGTTGCCAGCCCAGTGCCCAACCTTCCACAGAAGGCACACACACAAACACACACACACACACACACACACACACACACACACACACACACACACACACACACACACACACACACTCACACCTTGGGCCAATTTAGAGTGTCCAATCCACCTACAGAATGTCTTTGGGATGTGGGAGGAAACCAGAGCACCCGGAGGAAACTTACACGACCCCAGGGAGGACATGCAGACTCTGCACAGAAGGCACTCCAGCCGAGGATCGAACCAGGGACCCTCTTGCTGTGAGGCGACAATGCTAACCGCTGCATCATCATGGCTGCCCCCAAAGCAAACTTGTAACATGAAGATAAAACAAAGAAGCCTTCAGTGCAATGAACTGTGCATGTCTGCAGCAAAATTAAGAGAGATAATGGAAACAGATGAAAGTGTGTGTGTGTGTGTGTGTGTGTGTGTGTGTGTGTGTGTGTGTGTGTGTGTGCATGTGTGGTGCATATATTCATGTATAGTTGGTATATATATATATATATATATATATATATATATATATATATATATATATAGTTGTTTGTCCATATGTTGAAAAATCATCAAACAGCAAGTGACCAAGCACAAATGGTCAACCACCAGCCAAACAAATAAAAAAGTAAAACTTTTTTTGCAAGAGGGCAAGCCTCCCTGTACACCCATTGCTACGATATAGAAAGGGCAAATTCTCTGATATATGCTGTACTGCAATCTTGCACACATTTAAAAAAACAGTATATGGGTTCAGCTGATTTTCAATCACATCTACTGGCTTTCTTTCTGGTCAACTAAAAAATGTTATACTAAAGGAATGTATTCCACATGTATACATACTCATGCATTTTTAATGACTTATTGAGTTGTTATGCATTATACAGGATACCATTTACATTGCAAGGATTAAGTGCTGCTCATTTCATCTTTTTGCCATATAGTTTCCTAGGAAAAAATGTAAAATGGCGTATTTAAATTATGTTCAGCTTTTCCCCTTAATTCAGACATTTATATCTGAAAGTACAACAAAATGGATGGTTGATAAGAAAAAAAAATAAGTACATTTCAGACAAGTAATTTATAATTTACATATTACTACCTAGCAAAAACTAAAAAAAATGTGAAATAACAGTATTTATAACTCATGTCTTAAGAATAATAGCTTAATATTCGATAAATTCTGCATTTTGTAATTCTACTTTTACATTTTGGGTAAGAACATCTTTTGTTTCTTATACCTGCATTAGCATTGCTGTTTTCTTTGGTGGAACTTTATGGCACAGAATCCTTTCCACATTTTCTAGGTCACTGTATGTATCCTCTATAATACAGGACATCAGGGAAAATAAGGGTGTAAATAAGAATACTTATAGGCCATAATGGCCTAGTCTTATTAGGTATGCCACTTCCACATAAAAGCTTCAAGAGTTTTCTCTGGCATTATGTGATACACAAAAAAACTAATTTATTTATAAAATGACTTATCACTCAGCAAGATATCAGACAATAAAATATCAAGTAATTTGTATCTTAATCACTGTAAAGTTCAAAATATTCACTTTTGAAAATGAGCTGCTCAGACAATATGAATGCTTTTACATGTTTAGGATTATTCTGAAAAAAGTAGCAAGATCCACATTAAACCTTATAAAATATGTCAGACTCAGTGTTTAAATCTTAGAATAACATGGAAAAGCCTATTTGAGTCTTAAACAATACCATACACTGTATTTTTCACACTTTAGCAATACATTACCAAAGCCACAATGGCCTCCCTGCTGCTAAACACCACTGAAAACACATTTGTCCAGACTGTTCTTTTCTTTTTATCCCTGCTCCACAGTCTAAGATGAATCACTTATGAACCCAGACTGACTGGGATGGCAGAGTCAGGGCTTGGTGAGGTATCCATGCCTCCTATGGTGTAAACATTTTAATTAATTTTAACACTAGTGCACAAATGGGAGTTAATCACTGTGCTACTGAGCTTCCTAATTTAACAAGTTTATTCATTAAAACTTTCCTTACTGAAGTTTCTGTTGAATTTCATGCTTTTAAGGGTTTTCTAAAATGCCTAAAGCATTTTCTTCATTAGAGGCTGAAGTAACAGCTTAAGCAATTTAATAATTGGCTAACTCTGTAGGTTTGAGAATGTCAAATCAAGAACAAACGTTAGTTACTGGCATGAGAAAAAGAGGCAAGCTTATTTTTATCATTCATTGTTTAAGCAGAGGTATATGTGTATTTGCTTTGTAGTTCAGATTTAGACAGTGAATTTGAATGCCTTCAAATATTTAAAAATATATATGAATACACTTACTTCAAACAGAAAAGGAAAGATAAATAGTATGTGCTAAAATGTTCAATAATATAATTGTTTAATATTTGAAGGAGGTTGCTATATCTTTTGCCCCATGTCCAAACAACATGGTATTCATTCTTCAGATTGGAAACATTTTTGAAGCCCATGTTGACCGACAGAACAAGCCTCAAACAAAGGAATTACAACTTATCTGGATGCCATTTTTTGAAGCCCATCTTGACTGACAAAACAAGCCTTTAACAAAGGAATTACAACTCACCCACAAGTCTGATCACCTCTAATTAGAGGTACAGGGGCACAAACCTCAATACATGGGTGTGTGGGAATTTATCACCATGTAAAATACTTTCATTAGAAGCCCATTTAGTCAGTCAGGTACAACCAAAAGAGCTCCTTTGAAGTAGTTGTTGATCATGCATGTCATATGTTCTTGATCATACATGTCATATGTTCTTGATCATACATGTCATATGCCACCAAACGGCATATCTTTGTCGTATCAGCAGGGAGGAAATATGTACATATGTAGATGAAAGGAATTACTTGACTTTATTGTTTCATTCCTTTACAACATTTACTGTTTCAGCATAGAGGATGTTTTACATATGCCATATTAACGAGAGCAAAATACTGTCCTCAGCTAGTAATTACAATATTCTAATCACTAATCACTAATCACATTGTACTTTTCATCTACAATATAACATAACTTCTGACTGAAACTACATGCATTCTGATTACTACTTTTCTATCTAAATGTTAATTTGAAAGGTACAGTTACATTATCAGATGAATGAAAAATATTCATGTTACAATAATACTGGAAAATATCCAGGAGGCTCTGCATTTGTAGAGAAATGTATAGTGTGCTACATTTCACAGGATGATATGTGGTGATGTTAGCCTTACTTTACTAGTATAACAGTAAAATAAATATGAGATCTGTACTTATTTTAAACTATTAACTGCAGAGCAAAGATTTATTTTAGTAACACTATTTTAATAACATCACAAAGGAAATCTGATCTTTAAAAATAATTAGGTTTTTAATTAATAGAAGTAATCAATAGTGTGATGCATAATCCCTTTCATTATTTCAGTAAATGAGTTTAATCAAACCAGTAGGCATTAGTGCGTATAATTCACTTCATTACTTCTTTCTGCTATAATAAGCAAAATGCATAAAAAAATGAAACACCTCTAAACCAAATATTTGTCAAAACTATTTATGGGTAAAATCATTACATATAAGCAAATTAAGTCTTTATAAAGTACTTGTAGGTATGGCACCAACCCCATCTTTTATAATCAATTAGTAAGAAAGGTCAGTTATTATAAACCTTGAAATATTTTGCACAAATTGAGCAAGACTGAAATAAGGAGAATTCTATTATCTAGATGATTAAAAATCATCATATACTTCAACCTTCAAACAGACAAATCAAGCAACTATAATGAATTAGGGACATTAACCAAAGTCAGGGACAGCTTGTCAAAAAAGTATTAATAGATATCAAGGAGGATGGTATTTGGAATGAAACACATTTTACAGGGGCACTTAACTAGACATTTACTGTAATTCTTGGCCTTGTCTTACCCTGTAAATTCCTGCTGCTATATGAGTGACAACATCAACTTATGAAGGAACATGGGGAATTTTTCATGTCGAATCAGAGTTGTCCCTGATAATCGCTGACAGCTAATAGAGATGGAAGACATTAAATTCCAGGCAGAGCCTTGGAACCCCAGTAACTCTTTTCTTAAGGGAACATAAACCTTGTTTTTTACATTTTTAATATAATTGGAAGTCTGATATGTGTTAAATCTGATTGATAACTCCCTTCTATTGCCATGATTATTTGTTTTTAAAATAGTCATATTTTTTCCTTATTTATTGCCCATTGCTAATGCTGTGTTTCTCTCCCAGAATTCATTCTTAATTATTTATCTGTTCAGAACCAAGTGACAGCAGCAAGAAGAAGCCTTGCATACAAAATGTAAGTACTGGCTTCTGTTGAATGGATGATTCAGAGTTCCATAACGTACTCTGCCATCTAGATGCTACCATGAAGATAGGTCAAATTATTTTCGTTTGATTCATTCAGTTCTTCTATTAATAATAAACTGGGTCCCTGTGCTAAGATAATAGTAAATAGAGCCTTCTAACTTTTGTCTTTGAGAGGTGTTTTGTAAAGCATTGCTCTAAATAGTTTCATCAGTTGGCAGATTTTTTTGTCTCCGTTCCTTATTTTTTTAACTGTTTCATATTTAACTTTTTGACAAAATCATGGTTCAATAAATAAAAAAGCATATAACTCTCAACTGCCCTGGGCTTGGATTCAGAATATTTTTTCACATTCATCTAACCTGGTATGTTTCTTGAGACAGATCAATTGCCAGTAGGTTGTCTAAATAATGCCAGCCATTTGGACTATCTATTTTGTTTTCTTCAAAAAATATATTTTAAGATGAATTTCATTCTGTTTTTTCTCATATATAATTGTGAAGTCACACTGTTTAAAGAAGTGTTTCCCATTTTAGGTCTTTGACCCTAATTGTTTTAGGCTGTGTCCCTAATTCTTAGTAAAACAGGCCAAGAGCTACACTCTGGTGCCTTGACCTTGTGTTGGAAGCTTGGAACAAAATGGTATAGACACACTGGGTGAGGGAGTTCACAACATTTGTAAGTTGGTATCTTCTGAACAGTGATAATTCTTCCTCTCTAATGGTATCTAAAGGTTCTTAAGAAAACCTGTATGCATGTATGCAAAAATGACAAGTTCCCTTTCATTGCCACTTTGGGCAAGTGTCAGCAGGAAAGAAGGGTTGGAGAAAAGAGGTGGAAGGTGAGTGCAGGTCAGTACCTTCAATGGTTTTATAATGGGACCCAATAATACAGTCTACAACAGAATGGGAAATGGTGAACAAGCTCCATTATGAAAAGTCATCTTTGCTAACCCTTTAGATTTCACTGGCACGAGTATTTCAAATGTTGATCTGAAAATGTTGCTTTACTTTGGTTAACATGAAGTGTTTGGTATCATACTGTATGCAAACAGTCTGGTGCAGTCAGACCACTGCATGCATTTTTTACCATGTTCAGCTGAAGTTTATTATTCAACTGTGGAACTAGAACAGCCAGGACTATATTACTAGGCAGGCTGTTTGCAGTGTGAAACATGCACTACAGTCCAAGTATGTAGACCATTTCACAAACGGAAGAGGGGCCCTAGTATGAGGAGATGGCAAGGAGGTTAAAACTGGTACAGCAGCTACCTTTAGTAAAATCCAGGCAGAAATGAGGGTTTAATTCCCTCAGTCTCCATTTGCTTACCCTGCTACTCTGAACAAGTACTGTAACCTAGCAATTCTCCCACATTACCACTGAAAACAGGCAATTGTGCCTAGTGGGTTTGTCCAGTTAAAAATAATCATAATGAACCACAAAGTTAATATTTTGTTGCAGAGACTGATATGGTCAAAATTCACAACTCTCTTGTAGCTTTCAATCTATGCTGCAGGCTAGAAGTAGATATCCAGTACCTTACAGGTTTTAGGAAACACATTGATTGCTGTACTCAAAGCAGGGTTGGGTTGTAGATGGAATTGAATGCTTGTTTAATTTAGAGTTAAAAAGAATAAATGTTAGAAGCATCATCCTGTAGTATTGGGTAGGAAACCCTCATTCTTAGTTTGTAAACTATGTATTAAGGATCATCTGATTTAAGCAAACAGTTCTCCTGGGTCTTACATGAAAAAAGGCTTATGTATGGTTGGCTTACCAATACAGAAAATAAATGAAAATGCAGGCATGATTGCCAGTCAGATTTCTATCAAGTTTTTATATGGCTGCATGTTTTCTGCATGACAGATTATTTTTTTTGGATGTTTAGATAAAGATGCTTCCAGTTTTTGGTTGGAATAAACACAGTGAATGACTAGTTATTTTTGTGAGTGAGGATTTTGATGACTAGCAGGATTATGCTTTCATTGTTATTTATTTTTATTTTTACATTTTTGAGATGTATGCACTATGGTAACTTTTTATTTATTTATTTTGCTCTCTTTATTCTTACTGTCTGCTGATCATAAGCTTTATTTTTTTCGTCTATCAGCCCATTTGTTTCCCATTGCTAGGGTAAGCTTCAGCCAGGAAGGGCCATCATTCAGACAGCCATCTGGACTAAGATTTTTTTTTTTTTTACTGTTTTTGCAGTCCTACTCCCAGGCACTCTAGCTAAATTGCCAGACATGGATGTGAATTGGGCTGACCACATAGGATTTCATCTCACATCTGCAAGAGCATTTCTTCTAAATGGCCCAGCTCCTTTCTCAGTGTTCGTGTTGTGGTTTCTCCAGTATTCACCAAGGAAATTGCAGCACCCAGTGTACCTCTGTGAATGAGCAGCCCTGTCAATCTCCCCAGAGAAGGTAAATATGTTGCACCACTTTGTTCTCCCCCCTCAACTGGCTCTTCAAGTGCAAAGTTCACTAATTGAACCCTTGTCACCTCAGACACATTCAGGGTCAATCCCTCTGTGTCATGAAGCAGGGATCACTAATTGAACAATGGACACCTCAGACACATTCAGGGTCCATCCCTCTGTGTCAAGGAGCTGGGCTCCTCTGGTACCTATTTTACTGACTTTTCTTTCACTGATGAGTAACTGATATTCATAAGGTCATAGGTTCATAGGTGTGTACTAGGCTAATGGCCCTGGAGCCTTTACAAGCCTAGCCCATAGAAGTGCCCTGGCATCGTGCCACCTGACATTAGTTCCAAGTGCCTCTATCAAGTACAGCCACTGGAGGTATCCCTAGTGTGAACTTTCTATTACCCATCCACTCATCAAGATTTCTCTTGAAGAGGGAAAGTGAAGTCCTCTGCTTGACATGTATGGGAAGTCTGTCCCTCTAGCATGTTCTGTTGATTGTGGTAATGAGGTTGAGGTCTCTGGAGCATGTGGTGCAGATAGATTGGGATTTCTTTAGATATAGCATTTCTAACAGAGCTAGGTCAGACATGGTTTTGTAAGTCAAGCAGAGATCGCCTCTAAGTAGGTGATATGAGACAGAGAGTAGCTGGAGTCTTTTAAGTCTGTCCGTGTAGGACATGTGTTTAATGCCTAGGATCCTCTTCGTGAGGTACTTCTGTGGCCTCTCCAGCTGTTGCAGGTGTCTAATGAGGTATATGCCAAATGAGGCAGTATCATGATGACTGGTCTAATGAGGGAAAAGTAGAGAGAGATGATGACCTCTTTCTTTATGGATGCAAATCCCTTGGTAATGAGCATAGGTCTCAACCTCTTAAGTGGCCAGTGTGGAACACAGACCCTAACAATGTGTGACAAATGGTCAAAATGTGGAACACCCTATTTTCTCACTGTGCGAAAACATGCCATGGAGCATGGTAGAACTGTAACATTCAATAACACTTCTCAGATCCAAAAACCTTTGTTTGATAATCTGCAATACCATAACCACACCATTGCTAGAACAGGACCTGTCTTTGCATACAGTTTCTCCAAAAGCAAAGTCAATTAGTTTCAGAGACGTATGAGGGTGACAAGCAGCAAAAACATACAAACACTAAATACTGCTATTATAAACCTAGAAAGTTGCTAGAAGAGAACATGTCTTTGCATATAGTTTATCAAAAAAAGGCAATTACTTTGAGACGTACTAGTGGACAAGCAGCAGAAACAGGAAAACATTTTAAAATATTGCTCTTATAAACCTAGAAAGGGCAATTACTTCCAGAGACGTACTAGGGTGACAAGCAGCAAAAACATGCAAACACTTTAAAAACTGCTCTTAAACTTAGAAAATTCCTAGAACAGGACCTATCGTTGCCTACAGTTTCTCCAAAAGCAAAGTCAATTAGTTTCAGAGACGTACGAGGGTGACAAGCAGCAAAAACATACACACACTTTAAATATTGTTATTATAAACCTAGAAAGTTGCTAGAAGAGGACATGTCTTTGCATACAGTTTCTCCAAAAAAAGGCAATTACTTTGAGATGTACTAGTGGACAAGCAGCAGAAACAGGCAAACATTTTAAAATATTGCTCTTATAAACCTAGAAAGAGCAATTACTTTCAGAGACATACTAGGGTGACAAACAGCAAAAACATACAAACACTAAAAACTGCTGTTAATAAACCTAGAAAGTTGCTAGAACAAGGACCTGTCATGGCATACAGTTTCTCCTCCCGCAAAAAAGATATAAAATAGACATTAGGGACAAGCAGCAGACCTGTCTTTGCATACAGTTTCTCCAAAAAAATAAAAAATAAAAGAGGCAATTACTATGAGATGTACTAGTGGACAAGCAGTGGAAACATGCAGACACTTTAAAATATTGCTCTTATAAACCTAGAAAGTTGCTAGAACAAGGACCTGTCATGCCCCCCCCCCAAAAAAAAAATATATAAAATAGACATTAGGGATAAGCAGCAGAAACAGACACTTTAATATTGCTGTTTTAAACTTAGAAAAGTTGCTAGAACAGGATCTGTGGGATAAGCAGCACAAAATACAGACTAAACATTGCTTACACACTAAGAACATTGCTAAAATCACAGGGTCTGTGCTAGCATAAGGGAAAGGAAACATTTGCAACCATTACAGCCTAAAGCACTTACCTCTGCTCTGCCTACCACTTCAGCTGAGAGCTCACAATCCAAATACACAAACTCAAATCCCGGTTATCCAGCAGCACAGCAGAAAGAAATATCTCAGCCCTTCAGTTGTTGTATAACACCGCAAATGGACTCACCGAGTCACCTCTCCTGGCAGGCTAACTTCCACAGACTCCCGTCTGTCTTCTTTCTTTTCCCCGGCCCTGATGTCTTTGATCTGGAGACTGCAACTGGCACCACTCCTTCCTTCAGCCTAGGGTGTTAAAACACCAACGAATCCAACGATCGACCAAAAAAAAGTAAAATTCCCCTGCTTCCTGGAAGCCTTTTTCAAGCCATTATTTTGGCGAGAAAAGGCTTCCAGAAACACGATTGGTCTCTATTTGGGAGCTCTCATTGGCTCTCGTCCTCCTCAGATTCCCTACTTGATTGGCTCGTAGATCGAGTTTGCGATTGGCCGTAAATGTGGTCTACGAGCCAATCAAAAACTGCAGAGCATAGCCAACGCGGAAGGGTAGCAGAGCTATGCATTGGTTTGTATACAGCAATACCGATTGGCGGTAATTGCGGTACACAAACCCATCAAAAGCCCTGTAGCGGAGCCACAGCTGCTCAATGCAGAACAGCGGAACAGTGGCTTTGCTCTTCATTAAATGTGGAGCGTTCCGCATAATCCAGAATAATTGGATGCTCAGGTAATGAGATGTGCCACATAGAAGGACTTTCTGACCACAGTGGCAATGTGGTGGTCGAAGGAGAGGTTGTTCTCAACCTGCACCCCCAGATCTCTTATAACACCTTCAGTGTTCAGTAGGCTCCCATCGATGTGATAGTTAGTGAGAAGTTAGTTTTTACCAAAGGGGATGACAATGCATTTTCTGCCATTAAGCTTAAAGCCATGGTTTCGACACCAGTCATTGGTCTCAGTGAGGCCTTTCTGTAGGATGTTTGCATCACTTGGGGAGTTAATAATGGCTCCCAGCTTGCAGTCATCTGTGAACTTGGTCAGCCAGAGTCCCTTTGTATTGGCCTGGACTTCTGAGAAGTAGATGCCAAACAGGAGAGGACCCAGGACTGTTCTCTGTGGGACTCCACTCATGACTGGTTGGCAGTCTGACTTGCAGTTCATTACTTTTACACTGTGTGTTCTATCTGTGAGCAAATTTGCAACCCACCTAGTGATATAGGGTTTGATGCCTAATTTGGTGAGTTTATCAATAATTCTCAAGTGAGGAATGGTTTCAAAGGCCTTGGCCAGATCGAAGTAGGCTGTATGCACTGCCTTACCTTCATCCACAGCCCTGGTGACTGACTCAAAGAAGTCAACCAGGTTGAGCAGGTATGATCTCCCTTTCACAAAGCCAAACAGCGTGGAGTCCAGAGTTTGGAGATTTCCTATATCTTTGTTAATCAGGTCCATGATGATGCACTCCATAGCTTTACATATCAGACTCATCAGGCTAATCGGGTGATAATTCCCAGGGTCTGTAGTCACTCCCCCTTTATGGAGAGGGATGACTATAGCAGTGCGCCATTTGGTAGGGACAAAACCTGAGGTGAGGCTGTGACTGAACAGGGCACACAGATGTGGTGCCAGGTTGCTTTGTAGTTCATGTAGAACACAGCCAGGAATATTATTGGGTCCCATGGAAGCTATATTCTTGGTCTTGGACAATGCAGCTTTAACCCGGTCTGCAGTAATGCTGGGTGTCTGGCATTCTTCTGGTATTGTAATTGGTCCTTTGGGGGAGGGGTAAAGTTGGCACTGAATCTGTCAGCCAGTATGTTGGCAATATCTGTTGGCTCAATATAGAAGGTACCATTGTGTAGTAACTCAGAGCAAATCTGGGTATTGCCGTGGAGGTTCTTGATATAACTATAAAAGGCGTTGTGATTGTTTAGTGTCTGCTGCAATTCTCCCTTCATAGCTGGATTTAGAGGATTTGATGAGGGATCTCAACTTTTTGTTGAGGCTAATAAGGGAGTTTTTTCAGTCTTGGGACTTCACCTTTTTCTGCAACAGTTTCTTCCTTCTGTTATAGAGATTATTAATGGCAGGGGACCACCAGATTGGTTTCCTGTTTTTGGAGGAGGGTCTTGGTTCTATTGGTTATGGCTAGTTCCATGCATTTATGTACATGTTCGTACAGTGCATTGGTGTATGATTCTGCAGTCATGCAGATATTTTCCATTGGCATGGGTGCTGTGACATTAGCCACCTCTGTTTTTAGGAGTCCAAAGTCAACTTTGGAGACATTTTTCAAGGTGGTTACCTTTGCGGGGGGTGTGGGTGAGATGTGGATTTCTATGGTGATTAGATTATGGTCAGATCTGACCAGGGAGGGATTGACTATTGGTGTAGAGCAACGGTCACCCATGTTAGTAATAACCAGGTCAAGGGTGTTGCTTCCTCTAGTGGGGGTCAGAATGGTCCAGGGCACTGGAATTAATGAATTCCAGGAAGCGTTGGGCCAGTGTATTGGTGCTTGAGTAGTTTTTCCAGTTGATGGAGGGGTAATTGAAGTCTCCTAGTATGAGAGTGCTGGGTTGGACCTTGATAGAGTCCACGGTGCTTAGGAACATGAAGTGACAGTCTAGGGACATGTTTGGGGACCTATAGCAGGCTATGACCTGGATCGCAGTCTTACCCAATGTTAGTTGGACATGAAGTATCTCAGATGCATTATGCTGGGCTACTAGTCTGGAGGTGTGCATATTCTTTATGACTATGGAAACACTACCGCCTTTAGACCTTCGATCCATGTTTCGGGACCAGAAAGTGTGGAATGAGTTATAGCCTGGTATCGCAGGGGTGCTTTCTGCTGCTTTAAACCAGGTCTCAGTTACAGTACAAATGTCGATGTTCTCCATTTTGAGGACCGTTTCGAGTGAGTGCATCTTGAGATTTAGACTTCTAGCATTGAGCAGCATGACCCTCATATTGCATTTATTTATAGCTGTTACAGCGGTAATTTGGTCTTTGGAACACCACCTAAAAAAGGCACTATAGGGGTGGCAAGAACTTTAGCCAGTACCCGGAAACCCAGGGGTGACAAATGCAGGCCATCTCTGGCAAAGCATCGAGGTCTGTTAATCATGTCATCCCAAGCAGAAAGATACTGGATCCCCTTAGAATGACACCAGAAACTTAGTCAATTGTTGAAGTCAATCATTTGTTGCTTGTACTGTGATATCATTCACTGCGATGGTAGGATACTGCTCAGGGCTAGTGTCATACCTGCCTGGACCGCATAATCCTAGAGCTCACCATGTATCTTTTCATGTAGTCCAAGGCGGTGCATCGCAGGTCATTCACACCCACATAGACAATGACAGAGTCATACTTGTACTTGTTGTGGAGTGACCTGAGTGCGTGTGTTATGTGTCAGATTCTGACACCTGATAGACAGCTGACTGTTACCTTCTCCTTATTCAGCCTAGTGAGTGGGACATCTGTGTGCCTCACCTATGATTAGTGTATTGGGCAAGGTGTTTAGCCTTACAGGCTTAGGTTTAGGGGCACACTGTGGAGGTGAGCTATGTGTCTTGTGGTTTGTGCTGCGTTGTGGTGGTCTGGTGCGTTTCTGTCTTGGAGGTCTCTGCTCTTTGGGTAAATTTCGATCGAATGCCTCCACAAAGGTGGGTGTGTGGTTTGTGTTTTTATGTGAGAGCTATGATAGTGAGGGTTCTGGAGGGCTATGTGTTCCATGTGGTGTGGTGCAGGTGTTGACCTTCTCCTCTTGACCAGCTAGTCCGGTCTTGGCTGGAGAGTGCATAGCTTCCAATTTGGTGATATAAATGCATCTGTCACAAGTCTGAGTGTTGGGAGGTAAGAGGAGTGGGTTGTCTGTGTACATGAGGCAGTTTTTACACTGCCTCAGAATGCCCAAGTACACAAGGCTAATAGGAGAAAGCACAGGGAACTGCCCTTTAATCATGCCAGGAAGGGTGGTCATAACTACTAAGTACTGGAGCTATTTCCGTGAAGAATGACTAGTGCTGATGGCTCTTAGTGAGCTATAATAACTGCTATAAAAACCTGTTGAAGTGCAAAGTGATTAGGTTATTTGAAGTGCAAGAGAGAAAGAACTAGCAAGATATAAGGGAAAAACTGAAGAGCAGACTTTCTGACACCAGTAATAGTTTACCTCAGCTCAGGGCTGCTGAGCAGAGCTTAAACAAGTGCAAACCCATGCAAATGCAAGCTTTTAAACCAGAAAGTTAAAAGGGATGAAAATATTGCCCAAACAGTCAATAAACTACAATTTCTGGGCCAGAAACCACTCCTCTTGTGGTTGATAGGCTACCTAGTGCTTACCACTCCCATTGATAAGCTAGAAGGCTTCCCTCCAACACAGAAAGGCTTGGGGAGCTCAGAAGCTTACAAACAGTCCTGGATACAGCAAATCTGTATCAGGACTAGACCAGCTACAGGAAAGGTGGGAAACAAGCTTAGAACTTTTTTTTATATAGAAAAGCAGCTAAAACTGCAGTAAAAACAATTCAAATGCAGTGCAAGTTAGCACACTTGAGTGTGTAGCAATATTAATGCAAATACAGTTTAAATAAATGCAATTAAATAAAAAAATGACTAAAAACGTGCAGAAAGCAGTAAATTCAGAAAAAAATCAAAATGGAGGCACTTAGAGTATCAGAAAACGATGCCAGCAAATATATAAATAATTCGGTTACCGATTATATTCTCGAAAGCCGACAATGTTGAATCCGACATTGTCGACACAAGAATAGCGAAAGTGCAGAACATCGAATGGGTAAACAGAAATCTCCATAAGGGGAGATTTCCATTTACTTCAATGTAGTGCGTTCTTGGAGTTGGTATATTTAAGTAGCAGGGGGTGTGGAGGGTGCAGCTTGCCCCCCTGCCTACACCCTTTAGATTTTCTTTTTTTTTTTATTTTTTTTTGAACATTCGAAAATTGAATGGTTCGATCATTAAAGGTCGACCTTTAGTGATAGGAACCATTAAACTTTCGATGTTCTAATATAGACCCAAATAATTCAGTCAAGCAAAAATTAAGACAGTGCAGAACTCTGAACAGTTAAAAGTGCCAAAAAATATATTTATCAGCTCTATATTTCATTTACCTTTTGTCAAAATGTAGAAAATATTATGCATTGCTGCTCATATATAACCCTTTATTTTAGTTATTAGTTAGTTATTAGTTAATTAGTATATTGCTTTTGTTGACTGAGATGTAGTAGCTCTTTTTCTGTGGATATCCAGGAAGAAAAGTTCCAGTTACAAAATGGGAAGTTTTATACAACAAAAAAAGAGAAAGTTTAAAGCTATAATATTGACATACAACAACTGCAAGGCAGATATATTAGAGATAATCTATAATCAGTAAAATGTAGAGTCATCACATATTAATTAACACATGACAAACTATTATATACAGTGAGATTTAAAATGTAATTTGTAATATTACATTTATGGGTAGGAGAAATATGAGAGAGAAGGAGTGGGAGATATGAGTAGAAAACAGAGGAGGTGAGGAATGTGTGAGCAGTATATTTATTTGTTAGCTGATAAAGAGATAAAGGAAATTGTGGTGAAGTTGAGGTATATGTAGAAGGTAATCAGTATGAACTGGAATTTTGTTGGGGAGAAAAATTATTGTGAGTAGAGACAATAGAAGTGGCAGTAAGGGCAAAGGGGTAGAATACATTAGGAAATTTATATTGCAAATTTGCTTTGTTGAATTATATAGAGTAATATACATATGTAAGGGTTAAGGAAGTCTAGCCTGGAGAGGTACAAGTGCAGAGCCAAGTGTTTTTAAAGTATTGTTTTAGCAGTTTTTGAATCTGGATAGGTTGGTATGTTGGTAGGGATGGAATTCCAGATTTTGGAGACATAATTTGATTACAGGGACAGACCAGCAGAGTTGTGGGTTTTACTTATTGTTAATAGGGACGTGTCCATGGTGTGCACTAATTATCCAGGGGTGTAAGGTTCCACTAAAGTTTGCAGTGCAAAACAACTTTATAGACTTATACTATGAGCTGTTACTAACTGGGTGATAGAGATAGTGTGAAAGTTCTAGCCAGCCTAAATGTTTTACAGCTAGACATTAGTGGAATTTTTGCAGATTGCTTAGTGGCAAATTTAGCTGACTTGTAGCATTTTTAGTTTTTGTTAGCAGGAATTGCTGAAGGTTGCTGTATATCAGGGCAAACTATAGTAGTGAAAACAGCAGATATACAAAGGTTTTTTTTTTTTTTTGGCATTGCTAGTTAAAAAGTGTTTACTATGTATAGGAGTCCAATTTTTTATGGGTTTTCTCAATAGGATATCAAACCTTTACATTTATCTGTAATGGCACCAAGTAGCTTCGTATGAGGCACAAGTTTTAAAGGAGTGATGTTTGATAATGTGACGAGGAAGTTATTTTTTCTATAGCGTGTGAAGTTTACTTTGAAAGGTAATAACTTTTTTGCTTAGCATTCAGTAGAGGTGAGAATTGTTGAGCCAGGTTTCCTGAAGTTCTGGGATGAACATAGCTATGATTATCAGTATATCATCATCTGCATACTGAATGACAGCAGTCGTGTCATTAGTAGTAGTACAGAGGTCATTAATATAAATCTTAAAGAGTATGGGCCCAAGACTGAGCCTTGTGGTACCCTGATCGAGATGGACAAGAATGTTTGTGTTTTCGGCTTTTCCCGGTTAGGGGTCACCACAGCGGAACTCCAGTCTGCTAATGATTGGCAGTCGACTTTTATGGTGCCGAGTTGCCAGCTCGATGCCCAACCTTCAACGAAGGTACACCCATTCACGCATGTCTTTCGGAGGCCACTCGACCGGGGAGGACATGCAGACTCCAAACAGAAGGCACTCCAGCCGAGAATCGAACAGGAGAACCTCTTGCTGTGAGGCAACAATGCTACCGCTGTACCACCACGGCACTTGAGATGGATAAGAATGATGATTGTTATTTCTGCAATTTGACTGCCTGTAACCTATTAGACAGGTAACTGTGGAACCAGGAAAGGGGGAAGATGTCAAGGCCTAATGAAAATGTCAATGGATAATACTCTGAAGTGATACAGTGTCAAATGCCTTAGATAAATCAAGGGACAGAGAAGAAGCAAGGGTTCAAGAGTCCCTGTGGAGGTTAATGTGATGGGTGAAATTAAGGAGATCTGTGATAATGCTGTGATGTGGCCTGAAGTTGTACTGGGCAAAGGAAATGAGGTTGTTATCTATTAAGTGTTTGGGAAGCTGGGACCTTATATAATTTTCAAGGATTTTTGATAGTGGAGAAAGAATAGCTATAGGGTGGTTATTACAGAATTCAGTGGAGTCTCCTCCTTTGTGTAAGGGAATAATTAGTGACCTTTTTCACATAATGGGTACATAGTTTTCTTGGATACATCTATTTATGAGGATAAAGTCAGGGTATGCCAAAGGGTCAGCAACCATGATAATGTATTCCAAGTGAAGATTGTCATCAGTGAATGTAGCAGGTTTTAGCTTACTAAGATGTTTTTGATAGAAGAGATGGAATCAGGGTTGATATGAAAGAGGGATTTTGGAGGATATTTCAGGAGGCATGAAGGTGGGGAAGGTGGATGGTTGTTTTAGAGGGAGATGATTGTATGTATAAAGTGATTGTTGAGTTGGTTAGAAACTGGTTCAGTATTTTGGTGATAGTAGGGGTTGGCTGTGTTGGGTGGTCTGGATTTAACAAATTGTTACTGGAGGGCCAGCATTATTTGGTGTTCTCAGTGTGGGTATCCAGATTGAAGTGAAGTGAGGTTTTTAATCAAATCTGATTGATTTTTGCTGCAATTGTGAAGCCCTCTGAAGTTTTGGCATTTGGTTTCTGTTTTATTATGAAGCCTAGATTTCCAGGCTTTAACTCTGGTGGGTCTATATCAGCTTATCAAAAGCTGATAAGAGAGAATTATCTTTGACTGAATCCTAAACGTTGAGCAACCTAAATAGCGAAGACACAGAACAGTGATTTTTTTTCCCCACGGAATAAAATCGATGGGCTGTTTTCAGGAGTTTGCCATTTCCTCCACTGTGGTACGATCCCGGAATTGGTATATTTAAGTAGGGGGGTGTAGGGGGTGAAGTGCCCCAATTTATGTTGTGTTTTCATTTTTTTTTTTTTTTTTTTTTTTTGCAGAACTGCAAATTTTTTCATCACTCACTCTTATCAGCTTTTGATAAGCTGATATAGACCCATCTCTGGCTCCATAAGTTGTTTAGTAGTTTTTGTAAGCCAGGGGTGGGGTTAAATTTGACTCTTTTTGTCTGGCCAGGGCTAACCGGTTTAATATATTAAGAAAGGTGACATTAAATATGCAACTGTTTCATCCTGAGGGAGAGTTTCAGTAGATGCCAGTTGTCTGGTCAGGATAAAACAGATGAACAGTTGTGGGTTTGGCTCAAGATACTTTATTATATAGAAACACATCAGGATTGAGGCTTAGTAACTTATACTTAAATAAACTTAAACAGACTGACTACTGTACTCATGCATGTTAGCACTCTGGCTGTTTTCTCAAAATGGCACTGCTGCCTGCACGTGCTCTTTATTTATATGCACGTGCCCTCACCTTGAAATGCTTCTTAAAGTTACAACTCACACCCTGTTCTACATCCTCCCTCTTTGAGAAATAAATCATGCCCTGAAAATGATAACATTCATTGACATGCAATTGTACAGAAATGATCCTTTGACATGCAATCATACAGAACTAAATACAAATAAAACAATCATATCCAGGTTGCTGTGTATTTTACACTAGGTCTAGAAATACAACCTGATTGTGTGACATACAAATTAGAACTGGGTTTAGCAACAGGGATTGTCTTTAATGAATGTTCAACTTCAGGGACATCTGGAACATCATCAGGAATGGGAAAAGGTACTGAGACATGTCCTTCAACAGGAACATTGTCTGGGTTGCTCTCCGATCTAGATTCTGTATCACAGGTACAATTCTGTGATATTGATTCAGACACCGGAAGAATGTGCCTACGATTTTGTCTGTATTATATACCCTCTGATTCCACTAATTAGGATCTCGGCTTGGCACATTTACCTCTCACTTGACCAATTTCGATCAAAATCTTTTGCCATTTGCATCCTCGCTATCTCTCCTTCGTTCAATGAACGAAGAAATCTGCTCATTTTATCATAGCTGGACCTCTAAAAGAAATGCTTTTTTAAATAGTTGGGCTTTGATTACTCAGGTGTTTTTAGCATTACGCACCAACAAACTGGAACAGACAGGCAAGGTTGTTCTGATTTGCCTAGATAGAAGTCTCTGAGCAGCAAGCCAAGTAAGTTATCATGGGATATATTTCTGAGATTAAGCAAATTCAAGAAGATATCAGTATTGTCATGCTTTGACCTCTCTAGTAATTGCTTTGCACTTCATAGTGCATGCTCAGCCAGGCAGTTTGACTGGGGGTATTCTGGACTGCTAGTAAGATGGATAAAGTCCCACTCTTTTACAAATTTCTGAAATAACTGACTGGTAAACTTGCGCACTGTTGTCAGAAATAACTTTGTGTGGACTACCATGTACTGGGAAGTGATGTTTCAACTTAGTAAAAACAGTACTAGATGTTAGGTTAGGTAGCAGATCGATCTCAAACCAGTTTGAATAAGAGTCTACCAACACTAAGTAATTCTGAATGTTCCACTCAAATTTCTCAGTGGCTACTGTTGACTAAGGTAGTTTGGGAATCTGGTTTAGCTGGTGTCTCTTTTTGCAAATGTGGTTTAGTACTATTATATACTGAACAAGATGAAAGCACCTTATCAATGTCTTTTGACAGAGAAGGCCAAAATACTAGTCCTCTCACCCTTCTTTTGGTAGCTCCAGAGCCTGGGTGGCCACAATGCAAAATCTGAATGTATTCATGTTGTAAGGAAGTAGGAACAATAACTTTAGGACCTTTAAAAATGATACCATCTTCCATCAACATCTCGTCTCTGTAAGGAAAATAGGGTTGCACTTCTGTTGGTACACAAGATTGCTTTGATGGCCATCCAACATTGATGAAGTGGTTGAACTTTTGCAAAACTGGATCAGTCTTTGTATAATGTCTTAGCTCATCAAGTCTTGTGGTAGAAAAATTACACACTTCCATAACAGTGAAGTCAAAATTCTCTGCATCAAGCTTTGCTCTTGTATTTCTGGGCAATCTGCATAATGTATCAGCCAGATAAAGAAGTCTGCCTTTTGTACAGACCATTTTGAAGTTGTACATTTGTAATCTGAGCATCATTCTTTGTAGTCTTGCTGGGGCTGCATGCATAGGCTTCTTTAAAATAGTGATAGAGGTGGATGATCAGTCTCAATCTGCATAGCTCAGCCATAAATATAATCATGGAACTTTGAACATGCAAACTCAATTGCCGAAAGTTCCTTCTCAGTCTGAGCATACTGCATCTCAGTTTGGGTAAGGGTTCTAGATGCATAGGCTACTGGTCTGCCCTCTTGAAGAATAACTGCACCAAGGCTGAAACATCACAGCAAAGAATTATTAGTTTGTGGACATCATAGTATCTTAACGTAGGTGGACTGGTAATTTTCTGTTTAAGGTCATCAAATGTTCTCTGGTGTTGTTCTAAAAATGACCAGGCAAAATGTTTGCATGTCAGCTCTCTTAAAGGTGCTGATAATTCACTGAAGTCAGGTATAAAGTTGCCCAAATAGTTAAGCATACCAAGGAAATGCTGTAAGGCTTGAATATTGTCTAAAGCCGGCATCTCAAGAATGGCTGTTTGTTTGGAAGGTTCTGGTCGTAAGCCTGTACTGGTAAATAAATGACCTACATAAGTAACTTCTGGTAGCCTGAATTTACATTTCAGAGGACTGAGCTTTAGGTTCGCTTCACAAGCTCTGTCCAAAACTTTCCTGAGGTTTCTGTCATGCTCTGCTTCATCATCACCTCCAACTAGTAAATCATCTACTATTATAGTACATGGATAACCTGAAAAAATTTGCTCTGTTGCACGCTGAAAGACCTCACTGGCAGAATTTATTCCAAAAGGTATTCTGAGAAATGTTTATCTACCGAATGGAGTACTGAATGTAATCAGTAATGAAGATTTGCAATCAAGCATTACTTGCTAAAATGAACTCTTTGCATCTAAGACAGAAAAAACAGCATCATTTAGCATGAGGGTAGCAACCTTCTTGACTGTACACATAGGATGTTGGGGCCTCTTTAATGCTTTGTTTAACTCTCTTGGGTCAATACATATTCTGATTTCATGTGAGCTTTTCTTATGAGAAACTACCATAGAAGATACCCATTCAGTTGGTTCTGTGACTGGACAAATCACACCTTGTTGCACCATGTTAACTAACTGGACCTTGACTTTGTCCTGAATAGCTATCAGAACTTTTTTTGCTGGTCTTACCACTGGACTGACCTCTGTGGCTAATTTCATGGAGTACAGAACTGGAAGTTTGCCTAGGTTGTCTTCGAAAATATCAGCATACTCTGAGAAAATAGCATCAGTTAAACTGGAACTAAGATATATGCTTACATGATAGACTTCTTTGGTAAAAGAAACAGTTTCATTCTTAAACTATCTCTGAGACCTAATAATGACTGGACAGGTCTTCTGACTACATAAAATTGCAAGCTGTAACTGTTCCCAGCTGAATAGCATGAAAGCACTACTGAGCCTTCGGTTTGAATTTCTTCAGCTCCATAAGCAACAAACTTCACACAATTGGCCAAATTAAGTTGTTCACCAGCTCTTATTCTAGCAAATGTTTCTGCTGACATAACATTGCACTTTGAACCAGTGTCTACTTTGAGCTCTGTGGGTTTAACATTGATCAGGACAGTACAAAACGTTTCATCCTTTGCCAGCAAATCTACTGCATTAACATTTTCACCAACCACAGATACACCATCTACATAAAAGGTAGAGTTGCAGCTTTCTATATGAGCAACTTGCTTTTTTGGGTGACCTTTTTTAATAAATGAATGAGGTTTGCTTGATTTACAAAACTTTTGAAAGTGGTTCTATTTTTTACACTTGTGGCATTACTGGCCAAATGCTAAACAATTTCTCTTTTAGATTCATGATTGGCACCTCAGTTACGACACTTAACAATAAGACTTGACTTGGGTTTTGCTGACTCACCCTTCTGCTGCACTGAGCATGTCTATTTTACTGCTCTAGCCTTGGAACTTGCTGGAAAGTTAAGGCTCTCCCTGGAAATCCTGCAGGGGCTCCAGCTGCCATGTGCTTACGCCTGTTTCTGCTAGCCATGTACTGTGTGCTGTCTATGCTTGCTCTAGAAGCTGTTGAAACCATGCTCTTATCACTTGCAAGCATATTTGTGTGCATTTCTGTAAGCTCTTGTATCTGAAAAATCTCTCTAGCTTTGCTCAACATTAAATCACTGTCATGAAATAAAATCTTTCTCACTGCAGCATTATTTTATCAACTTGTATTTCAAATCACCAAGCCTACACATTTTAGCTTTGTTTCTCAAGTCAGTAATATAAGCTGCAAAAGTTTCTCCTGGTCTTTTGTATACAATAGTGCCTCTCCAATTAACATTTGTCTGAGGGTTACACATTTCTCTAAATTTACGTTTCAAGCACTCAGGGTCCTCCAGTGATTCAGCTTGTACAACAATATGTCAGTTTTCCCCTTCTCCTGCATATACTGTGGTGCATATACAAACAAATGCTCTATCTCAACGGCTTCTGACCCCGCTAAGTTAAGCAAAATAAATGCTTTCATATGTGCATCTTTATCAGAAAAAGCTGCTTGCATAAAAATATTGTATTTCTCCTCAAATACTCTCCAATTCTCTTCAATACTATGATCAAACACAAGTGAACTGGGTCTGTGAAATGTCTCTGCCATATCAACACACAGTAATAAAGACCCTTGGAATTATGTATGAACATGCACACACATATATGCCAGAAATTTATGCCAAAACTTGTAATTATGCCCAATAGCACAACAGACTGTTTGAAATGACTGTACTTTATGAAATAAGTCTCTGTAGCACAAGAACACTTTGAAACCAATATACTTTGCTAAATGACTGCACTCTATGAATGAACTGTCCACAGCACAAGAAACTTCTCAAAATGGCTGTACTTTGTGAAATAACTGTACAGAGTAAGAAACACTTTGAAATGACTTTACTTTGTGAATAAAATCTGCACAACACAAAAATCTTTTCGAAATGACTGTATTTTAACTGCACTTTGCAAAATAACTATACTTTGCACACAATAAACTCTTCAAAATAATTGTACTATAATAAAGCACACAGTACAAACATATTGCATACTCTGAAATATTTCAGACAACTCTAGTTATACTTTGAATAGCCTTGGTCAATGTGAAATAGTAGCTCTTGTCAAAACATGGTCATTTACTAAAAAACATGCAGTTGCCTTGCTTTTTTATGCTTGCTTTGCCATTTGATTGTAGCCATTATGCTTAGTTTACCTCTTATCATGCTCAATATACTTTTCTTCTGCTCATTTTACTTTTAACATGTGAGTTATGCAAATTGGAAGTAATTCTGGACACCAAAAAAGTATTTCTGATAATTCTATCAAATATTGTGGTTTTGAATATTTCATTTAATCAATAATACATTTTATGTCTTTTGTTTGATTAATAATGCATCTTATGCTACTCATTTAATTAATAATATGTTTTGCACTTTACGAATGCTTCGTATCATTTTCTTTATAAAATAAATCATTTATGTAAGTTTTGGTTACCTGAAGTTCATTTCTGGCCTTTTTTTTAATTGTTTGAGCACTGTATCTCCTAATCTGCTCAATGTACCTTCACTGTTAACTGTGCACCTCATGGCTTGAAGAAGTTGGACTCGCTGTTCTGGTTCTGATACCATGTCACTCGTCTGGTCACGATAAAACAGACAAACAGTTGTGGGTTTGTTTCAAGCAGCTTTATTATATACAAACACATCAGGATTAAGGCTTAGCAACTTAAATTTAAATCAACTTTTAAACAGACTGACTACTGCACTCATACATATTAACAGTCTGGCTGTTCTCTCCAAATGGTACTGCTGCCTGCACTTGCTCCCTGTTTATATGCATGTACCCTCACTTTGAAATGCTTCTTAAAGTTACAATACACGCTCTGTTCTACACCAGTTGCAAGCTTTCAGTCTGTTAAATTGAACAGATTGTGTTATAGTGGTGGCCATTTTTGGAGGTGAGTTGGCATTTTTTTAAGAAAGTTTGGCAGGTGGTCACTCATAGAGTTTGGGACTGACCAGAGGAGATAATTTTACTTGGGGAAGATGTGATGGCTCAGTCTAGAACAGAAAATTTACTGGAGTGTCTACTATATTGTTATGGAGAGGTGAGAGAGTTTTGTGAAGTTGTATAGATTTATGACAGAGGTAGGTTTTGAAGGGGAAATAGATTGCCAAGCAATATTTACATCAGCTAGGATGATGATTTCTTGGTTGGTTTGTTGGTTTTGACAAAAGCTTAAATGAACTACAGTGCAAAGTTTTTATATATAATGCTTATGCATTGTCTAGCATATAGAAATCATTTCCTAAAGCAAAGTATCTAAGAGTTGGGATCTAAAGTTATTTAATTTCATTGCATATTCTGTTGATTCACTATTAGGCATATGAATCTGATATTATAAAACAATATAAACTGATAAACAAGTCAACATTTTATAATAATAGGGCATGGTATCTAGGTCTAAGGAAGTCTTCATTCCACTGTATTCTGCCCTCATCAGGCAGATCTTTGAGTACAAAATCCCTTCGGTATATACTTGACCAGGCACATGCAGCAATCTGAATGTCAACAGAGGTTCCTCACACAAAGAATGCAGGGTATAAACAGCATGCTCTAAGCAGAATACCGCAAAACACTATTTCTATATTCTTTCCTTACTACAGACTGTTAAGAGGTGATCTATGCCTGGCATACAAAGCATCCTTGAATCCCACTCTGATAGACCTTGTGTATATCCAAAAAATGAGCAGCTTTGGAATAACTTGATCTAGAGAAATAAACTGTGCTTGTGACATAAATAGGACACATTGGAGGGACAGATATGTGCCGCAGAGAATTCCCCATCTCTGGAACAGGCTTCCCATTCATGTGAAGCAGAGCTCTTCCCTAACTCTATTCTAGAGAAGCCTGGACCAGTGGATGGAAAATCAGAAATATACCCCAGGTTTAAGACATATGTCTCTAATGCACAGAGGCAGCCTTTAAATCTTGCCTTAGTTTACATATACAACTTCAAGAAACCTCTAGGGCATATTAACTTGCAGGACACAGTTAGGATACATGAATAAGCAGTCACCCACACACATATACACAGGCACACACATACACACACACACACACACACACACACACACACACACACACACACACACACACACACACACATACACACGCGCACATTTCAAATTTTATTCAGCATGGTAGTTTTTATTATTGAGTTGTAAATACATTAATTTAGTTATTGCAAGCTATTTGTATGTTATCTGATTCTCATAATAAAATTCATATATAAAATTCAGCATTTAAAAATTGTAACATGTTCAGACTACAGTGAAGTTCCCTGGAATTCTGATGGAGTCTCTCCAGGGTGGATGGCCTCACCATTTGAGAAACACTGACATGAATATTGACAGAATCTAGCAGATATCACTGAGGATTAAAGCCACAACCTACTTTTTTCTAATCAAAGATACATGGTTTGATTCCTTTCATCTCTATGTACTTGCAGTGTGACTGTGTTAGTCCTTTAATAAATCAGTGTTCCTGGATCACCCTGAAAAGGGACAGCCATGTTTAGTGGGCTTATCCAGTTAACAAATGAATAAAATGTCATGAATGCAAATTACTGTCACCTCTAGAATAAGATGTCAGAGGTTGTAGCACTGAGGAAGACAAATTTAAACAATTAGAAGAGATAAACAAACTCAGTTAATATTTATCTGTGTAAAAGAGAGGGAACATGTGGTTGCAATCATTTTCATCTGTAAAACCTATATTCTTAACTGCAGTATGAGTCAAACCCAGGAGACATAACAGTTTGTAGTGCCCTATAAACATTTAGAATGTATGGCTGAACAATAATCTTTTTCTAGCATTAAGGAGGGAAGTAGGAGGTCTTGGATAGGGTACATACAATAATTTAAATGATATGTCAAGGGTGACAGTGAAAGGCGAAGTGCCACTTTAACTTACCAGAGGATTCTACCATCTTGAATGAAACCACAGCTAGCACCAGAACATTTTAACATCTACATGCTACATTGCTACACCAACTCTTATCTCTAGAAAAGAATCTTAGTCAGTTAGTTATTGAATCCACCTGCCCTAACTTTAAAAGTGACAGTTACTTCATGACTTGCTTGCTACCAACAGAGAGACATACTTCATCACTTCAAACAAAGCACCAAATCTAAATGATTATCTCCCTACCCTCAATTATTAGTTATCTAAAACTTGCAAGTCACCATCTTGTATTGTATCAAGCAGACTTGAATCTGTACACAGAGAAACTGACCTACTGACCTCTTTCAGAGAGGACAATCAGAGCCTATCTAAACAATCCTGTGTTCGTTTTGATTGATTGTGCAGTTGACTGGTAAAAGAATATTTGTTTTGATTTATATTTTATTTTTACCACTGTTTTTCACTGCTTGTAGGAAGAAAGGTATAGCTTATAGACAAGGTTTACCAGAGTCTCGGTTTGTAATCTTTTGATATTTACTGTTAAACAGAGGTGGGTTTGCAAACGATAGTGAGCAGAAGCTGCTGCGCACATGAGGTAAAGAACATTTTGTGTGACCTTCCCAATTGGTACAGTCAGTGGAATGACTTTATTCTACTTAATTTAATATTTAGTTATATATTGCTGTGTGATGTTTCTCACAGACATTGATTTAAAATCTCCTTGAATTCTGTGGTAAATAATTTTGATTATTCTTTTCTTTTAGAATTCTTTATTCATTTGCAGCTGAAACATGGATTCCTTAAATGAGTATGCCATCAACTATTTGCTAAAGTATCTAGTACCTTGTACAGTACTAAATGCTATATATATTTAAAAGTATTACTCAATAAGACTGGTGATGTGTGTTCCTCATGCCAAAAGTTAGATGATTGGCTTACCATTATTAGTAGTAAGTCTAGACTTACTGATAACGCAGCTTGGAGAACTGTTGTCATATGTATTAATGACTGGTCTGATGAGATAAATAGTGTTAGGCTAAAACAGAACACATTTAGGAAAGGAAATGTCAATTGTCAGTATCGATTACTCAACCCTTATTGAACAAGATAATACCACTGACGATTTTGGAATTCTGGATAAAGTATTCAGCAATCTGAGGATTCAGAACATATAGAATAAAATAAAGAAAAAGAAGGAATGGAAGAAGCTAACAACAAATAAAAAGGTCGAAAAAGAAACTGATTGATGCCCATAAAACAAAGAGAGTACATACTAAAAAGTACACTGCTTCATTATGGAACATACAGATTAAAGAGAATGATTGGGAATAATACTTTTTTTTCTCCCAGAAAGCCTTCAGTCTACAGAAAAAGGCATCATTTTTCCAAAAGAGAAGGTAGAAAAAAGAGACAACGAACATGGAAAGATTAAAGAACATTACTGTAAGAAAAAAAGAGGAGAAAGACAGAAGCTGACAACATGGCTCAAGCTGTGGATGTACAAAGCCTGCTGGATTAGAACGCTATGCTTACAAACACAATAAGCAATGAAAATAGTGGGAATAATAAGACTAATGGTGATGAAGATTGTTTCTTTCTAACAATTGATAGAGCAGATATTACTGAATTAGAATGATCTGGTCAAAAAGATATTCTTGTAATTGGAGATTCAATTATTAGAGGAATGGATACTCACATTTGCAGAGAAGATAATAAACATTGAATAGTGTTATGCTTGCCAGGGGCAAAAATAGAGGCTGTGAGAGAGGCATAGAATACCTTAATGTAATGAAGTATGGAGCTCTTTTTTGTTCACACTGGTACAAATCATCTCATCTGCAAGGACTGTCTGACTGTTAGCAGGGAACTTACAGCCCTCTTAGATGGCATAGTTTGTATTTTTCAAAAATCACATACAGAAAGAGGAGTCAGGTCACTGTGAATGAAAATATTTTTTTGCGGTAAATGCCTACATAAAAAAATGTCCCATTTTAAAAAGAAACAGGAAATGTATAGGGCATTCAAGACCAATTTTGGGCACATGTGCTCAAACAAGAGGATGTGCATTTGTCAAGATAAGGGAAGAGAATTTTTGCAGCAGATATTTTCCAGTATTTAACGCAAGGCAGGATTTTTGGCAGGTCAAAAATTTAACAGTTCATAGATAGCAACATTTGATGCATTTCTAATGGGTGTTAATGTTAGGAGTATTAATAATATATATATTTTTAATTGGAACATTTGCTATGTTCACATAAGATTATTGTGGTTAATGTTTGGGAAACATGGTTAAAGAACAATGAATGGAAACCAGTTCTATTGAGATATAAAAGTTTTTGCTGTAACAGACAATCTAACAAAATATCAGGTGGAGCTGTTTTGACAGGGATTAAAAATTATTATGAGACCTATGCTTATTTCATGTTCATTGATAACATCAATACTGTTACATTGACAAAAAAGGCAAATCTGGAACATATAACAATTGTTGGAGTGTATAGACCACCAAAATTAAGTGCTGAATACCTAGAGGAATTCATATGTTTCTTGCATTAAACACAGGAAGGAAGAATGAGAGTGGCTGAGGATAAATTTACCAAAAACAGAGTGGAATAATATTGATTCAACAGCACTACTAAGGGAATTATTTGCAACAAATGCTCGGGAACAACAGTTGCTTCAGATTGTAAAAAAGCCTACCAGGGAAAGGAACATACTAGACATTGTTCGTGTTCCAGAAGAAATTAGTGTTACTTCATGTCAAGTTTTTCCACCATTGATGTGCAGCGATCATGGGGTTATAAAGATTAATTTCTTGCCAGATAATTCTGCCAAACTGAAATCTAAATCAATGCACAGAAGATTAATAACAGGTTATATGGAAGCAAAGCAGCCACTATGTAAAAGTAATTACAGTGATGTATTCAGTGGAAAAACTGCAAAAAGAATGTGGAATTTTTTAAAAGAGAAGTTGTTTGAATGCAACAAAAAAATCAAAAAATGTTTAACATCAGGATCTAGGCACACAATATCTAGAGGATATATTTCTATAAGAACACAGCACTTGATTAAGGTAACAGACAAAAAAAAATATAAGAAATGGAAAAGAGGTCAAGAGGATGAACTTGACTTTGAAAACTGAAATAAACAAGTTGGACAGGCAAATGAGACATAATGTGAGACAAGATAAAGAAAAATTTGGAGAAATTTTACATAAAGATAGTGTGCATGATAGGAAGTCATTTTATAGATACATAAGATGTGGTAGGAGTAAAGACATACAAACTGATAAACTGTATGTAGATTATAAAATGTATTCTCAATCACAAGAGATTATAGATATTTAGAAACTGGCTCTGTTGTTTGCTGTTATAATTAGAAAATCTTATGAAAAGTTGTTAGATTTCACAAATGAGGTGATAAACTGTCCTAGTGACATCCAGGTAACCTTAGATACCACAGTCATGTTAGATTATATTGAAAAAGAACTATGCAAACTGGATCCAAACAAAGCACAGGGAGGAGACTGATTTAGTAATAATGACCCAAAAACACTTTGGCATGATTTTTACAGTGCCATTATATCTGTTATTTACTAGGTCATATAGATATGGAGATATTCTTCATGACTGGAGACATGCACTTTTTAAATTTGTCTTTAAGGGAAAGGAAAGTAGGAGAAACCCAGAGTCATGCAGACCAATACGTTTACTTCCATGTTGTGGAAAAATAATGAAGGTCATATTGGATAAATTATTGTCAGAACTGGAAAGGTTGGGATTTGAAACCGTATATCAGCATACATATGTTGAAAATAGGTCTATTACCACCTGTCACATGACATTCTATAACAGTATAATAACAGCTATGAATGAAAATGTGCTGTGATGTAATTTATATAGATTTATTTGACATTTGATAAGGTCAGGCACAAAACACTGATCAATATATTAGAACAACTATGTATTGATGTACTTTTGATAAGTAGATAGCTGCATTACTTACAAATAAGACATGACAAGTACCATACAGCAATTGGACAGGTAAAATTCAAGGTTACAGTTAGGGTGTACCGCAGGGCTCTGTCCTAGGCCCATACTTGTATAGATGGTATCGTTCAGATCCATCTTTTTCATTTGAGGGGTCCTACAATCTGTGTGTAGATGACTTGAAAATGGGTAAACTGATGCCACGTGATACAAATAGGGCATGTCTGTAAAAGAACTTAACTAAATTAACCATTTAGGCACAGGAGAATAATATGTTGATAAAGACATCAGAAACTAAGCATATGAGATTTTGGAGACATAATACTTATGTCTTATGACTTAATACTTAACACCGCACACAGTGATTGAAACTTTAGATTCATTTAAGGATCTGGATATATAGGTAGAGCCAGCTTTGAGTTTTTCTAATCACATTGATCAACTGGTTAATGAAAGTTATAGAACTATAGGATGTATAAAAAGCTTCATAAAGTCTAGTAAATCAGAAATGATGGCTTCCTTGTTTACTAGTAATATTAGACCCAAACTTGAGTATGGAATAACAATATGGAAATGTTATAAGAAAATAAGCATAAGTAAAGTGGTAAGAGTACAGTAGAAATATCCCAAAGTTATCCATGGATGTAAAAATTTAAGTTATTATGAAAAACTTGTCTGGACTTGTACTATCCCTCATAGATATTTAAGAGGAGACCTTATTCAGGCATATGGCATTTAGAGACAACCAGGGGCGGCTCGTGGAATCGGGCTGCCGGACTGCAGCCCCCTCAAATTAAAAAAGAAAACAAAAAAAAAATATTTTTTTAAATTTTCGCGGACTTCGTGCATGCACAGTAGTCCCAAGGACCCATAGAGGGATGCAAGGAGACGTCTGTGCACTTTTAAAGTGCACAGACACGCTGAGAGGATACATCGCATCCGGACTGCAGCAGCCAGAACACTCTCGGGAGGGAGCTTGGGATCTCGTCGTCGGGAAGGAGCTTTACTGGGATCTCGCTGGTCTTTGTGAGTATTGCACGGGCAGGATATGGTATGGAGAACAGACGGGAAAGTGTATGGTGCATTTTACTTAGTGTATGGTGCATTTTACTTTATGTGTTGGTGCTTGTAACTGGAGTTGTGTATGTGTTTGCTGGTGCTTAACTGGAGTTGTGTATGTGTTTGCTGGTGCTTGTAACTGGAGTTGTGTATGTGTTTGCTGGTGCTTGTAACTGGAGGGGTGTGTGTAGTTGTGTATGTGTTTGCTGGTGCTTGTAACTGGAGGGGGGTGTGTGGAGTTGTGTATGTGTTTGCTGGTGCTTGTAACTGGTGTGTGTGTGTGTGTAAATGCCCCAGGTGCTCATGGTGGTGTGGTAGGGAATACCTCAGGCTTGAACCCTGTACCCTGTATGCAGGTGTTAAAGACTTGAGTTCCCTACCCACCACCATTTATAAAAAAATTGCAGATTTTTGCCTCATATTTGATCTGAGCTGTTCCTCATAATATCTGTGGTTTGTAAATGTTGCAATGCTTGATATTTGATGGTGTAGTAGTAGCATTGTTGCCTCACAGCTGCAGGTTCTCAGGTTTGATTCTTGGCTGGGGTTCCTTCTTTGTGGGTCCGTATCTTCTCCCTGTGTTTGTGTGGGTTTGCTTTTGTGTCCTCCCATGTTACAAAGACATGTCTGCATTATTTCTTCCTGGGCCTCTGCTGAAAATTGTTTTTTTGTTCCAAGTCAGACTGCCCTGATTAACAAATGTTAAATAAAATTGACAGGCATTTGAATTTCAGACTTCAGGTTTCTGAATGTTTAATTCCTTGCAGGTTTGATGGTGCAGTGGTAGTATTGTTGCCTCACAGCTATAGGGTTTCTGGTTTGATTCTTGGTTGGGGTGGCTTCTGTGTGGAGTCTGCATCTCCTCCCTGTGTTTGTGTGGATTTCCTCTGGTGCCCTGCCATTTTACAAAGACGTCTCTGCAGTATTAATTCCTGCGTCTCTGCTGAAAATTGTTTTTGTTCTGTCCGCAGTAAAATTGACCGGCATTTGAATTTCAGACTTCAGGTTTCTGAATGTTTAATTCCTTGCAGATTTGATGGTGCAGTGGTAGTATTGTTGCCTCACAGCTATAGGGTTTCTGGTTTGATTCTTGGTATGGGGTGGCTTCTGTGTGGAGTCTACATCTCTTCCCTGTGTTTGTGTGGATTTCCTCTGGTGCCCTGCCATTTTACAAAGACGTGTCTGCAGTATTAATTCCTCCGTCTCTGCTGAAAATTGTTTTTGTTCTGTCCGCAGTAAAATTGACCGGCATTTGAATTTCAGACTTCAGGTTTCTGAATGTTTAATTCCTTGCAGATTTGATGGTGCAGTGGTAGTATTGTTGCCTCACAGCTATAGGTTTTCTGGTTTGATTCTTGGTTGGGGTGGCTTCTGTGTGGAGTCTGCATCTCCTCCCTGTGTTTGTGTGGATTTGCTCTGGTGTCCTGCCATTTTACAAAGACGTGTCTGCAGTATTAATCCCTGCGTCTCTGCTGAAAATTGTTTTTGTTCTGTCCGCAGTAAAATTGACCGGCATTTGAATTTTAGACTTCAGGTTTCTGAATGTTTAATTTCGTGCAGATTTGATGGTGCAGTGGTAGTATTGTTGCCTCACAGCTATAGGTTTTCTGGTTTGATTCCTGGTTGGGGTGGCTTCTGTGTGGAGTCTGCATCTCCTCCCTGTGTTTGTGTGGATTTGCTCTGGTGCCCTGCCATTTCACAAAGACGTCTCTGCAGTATTAATCCCTGCGTCTCTGCTGAAAATTGTTTTTGTTCTGTCCGCAGTAAAATTGACTGGCATTTGAATTTCAGACTTCAGGTTTCTGAATGTTTAATTCCTTGCAGATTGGATGGTGCAGTGGTAGTATTGTTGCCTCACAGCTATAGTTTTTCTGGTTTGATTCTTGGTTGGGGTGGCTTCTGTGTGGAGTCTGCATCTCCTCCCTGTGTTTGTGTGGATTTGCTCTGGTGCCCTGCCATTTTACAAAGGCGTGTCTGCAGTATTAATCCCTGCGTCTCTGCTGAAAATTGTTTTTGTTCTGTCCGCAGTAAAATTGACCGGCATTTGAATTTCAAACTTCATGTTCTTCAGAATACATAGTAGCACAACCTTTTTTTCTAGCAATTTTCTAAGTTTATAAGATGAATATTTTAAATTTTTCCCTATTTTTGGGACTGTATTCCCCCATTATTGGCTTCGTCCAGGTTTTTGTGCTAAGGTTGACAGCTATGGCAAGAGCTGAATTCACTGAATATGGACTGTAGAATTGTGCATATTTACTGATAAAGGTGCACTGTAGAATTGTGCATATTTACTGATAATGGTGGACTGTAGAATTGTGGTGCATATTTACTAATAATGGTGGACTGTGGAATTGTGCATATTTACTAATAATGGTGGACTGTAGAATTGTGTATATTTACTAATAATGGTGGACTGTGGAAGTCTGAGTAGACTTTTTTATGATAAATGCTCTCAACTGGGCAGTTTTGCCATTATGGGTGCATATGTTTTGTTTCATTGCTTACTGGAAAAATGTTCAAAACAAATTTAAAACACCCTCTAACAAGTGTACTGTATTGTACAAGGAATATAATTTTTAGTACAATGAGGAAGGTGTATCAAAGAGCACATGTATGTTTCATATGCAAGGGGCCTATGATTCGAAAACAGCCCAAAATTAATCTTTATCGGCCACTGGCAAAATGTATTTTCTTTGAATGTGGGTTTCAATGCTGTTTCAATGAATGTGAGTTTCAAAGGCAGAGAAGTTTTAATGCTAAGTTTTCATTGTGAGACTGCATTGCTTTGTTTAACAGATGACTTAATGTTTGTGCTGTAAAATACAAAATAAAACTTTCAAATGAAGTCCAATCATTGAAGTAAAGCAGTATGCACATTAGTGTTTATGGTAAATGGAGTGAAATAGCCAAGTAATGGTTAATTGGAATGGCTGCAGAGGCTCCAGTTCAACCATTATTTTGTCAGGGGAAGGGCAGCAAACTCAGACAGGCCCAGCTGAACTATACCTCCCAACTGTCCAGATTTTCAAAGAATGAATAGATTTTTGCTTCTTATTTTTGGTTTGTTGTTCATAAAATTTGTAGTTTTAATTCCTAAATGATTTGCCAGAAGTCACTAAATAATAAGTTTCAGACTTCATAACCTTCATAAAATGCATGTTAAAGTAAGAGCCGTTCTATCAACTGTCTCAATTTATACAAGAGCAATTTTAGTACTGTTTATATGTGCCCCAATATATTTGGCCTTGTTCAGATTTACTGCATTAACAGGTTGAGAGGTACATGCAAATAAATTGCTTTATAGAATTAGGCATAGCCAACCTCTCAACTGTCCCCAATTTCGGCTAAAAATGTTGCTCTTCCCCTAATAATCCCTCCACAAAATAGCAATTTTGGAAGAAAACATGGATGGTTTACAATTAAGAAATAACTGTAATAATCAAAGTTATAGATTACTTGAAATGCATGTAGATTCTTTTATTTTGTCAGCTGCTCAAGGTAGCAGTACTAATATTAAAGTGTCCCTTCTTTGACAGGTAGAAGCTGTATTGTGTGTCTATTTTATATTTTTGCATCACATTTTGGTCCATTTTTCATAAAATTGTGTTGTTTGGCAAATTAGTGACAAATCACTAAAGACTGAAGTTAGAAAATGACAGACATTTGAGTTTCAGATTTTATACCTTTCAGAAAATTCATACTAATGCAAGACCTATTCTATTATCTTTCTAAGTTTATTAGAGCAATATTTAAAAATTGTCCTTATTGTTGTGCCTTTGTCCCACTTCTGTGTATGGCTTTGTCCAGATTTCTTGCTCTTGAGGTTGAGAGGTATGACAAATGTGTCAGGGCCATCACAGTCAGCCAGAGAGATTTCAAATTGTGACATGCTTGTTGCACTCCCCATGTAGTGACTCTGGATGTGTCCAAGCAAGGCAAGGAGTAGTTGTATCTACCTTGGATGGGGAGGACACACTGCATAAGTACTACAGTGGCTTTTCATCTGTCCTTGATTTTGCAGAATGGTCTGGTTTCTGTCATATTTTTGTACTGTTGATTTATGCTTATTACTCAGATTTATGCTTATTACTCAAAGTGCCTGTTGCTCTGTGTTTAAGTAGCAATGCTTTAATGACCATAAGCTAAGCTTGTCTGACATCGTAAGATGCAAGTAAGCTTTAATAAGCATACTGTTAAAGAATTGCCAACATTGAAAGCCTTTCTGTTGTTGCCATGCAGAGAATACTTGACTAGATAATGTATAAGCCTTGGGTATTAAAGGACAGGATTCCATTATTTTAAAAAGCTCATTACACTTGTTGGAGACTTCCAGTCATCTCTACAGACTTTACCCGTAAACTAAACAGAATGCCAATCATGTGTGGTCCATAACCTGTACAGTAATCCTTTAAGCAATGTATCTTGAGCTTGTTTCTTGTTTGCTTTTCATTTTTTACTTTTATCATGTTTTCCTCATGAAACAAGTTGTCAGGCAGCAGGTCTTTTTTGGATAAGAAACATTTTTACAAGTGGGGGCATCACATAGATTTCTACTTTCAGCATGTTGCTTGGTACTTTAATAAAGCTGAATATATTATAATGAGAACTGCAGTGCAAGGAGAAGTGGTTTGAGTTGAGTGCTTCTGGTTTTTCTTATACTTGATTTTGACTGGCATTCCAGTAATGTATTTAAAAAGTAATTTATTTTTCATGCCTCACAACCTTTTGTTTCCATCTAGATATTAAGTAAGCTGTCATGCAGCCAATGCATTGAAATATTTTTATTCTTCTACACTTATTTTTGTCTTGATTGGACTTTCATAATGATGGTTTGCCACCCAGGGCAGCGTATTTAATTAAAGTTAGTTTTTTGTGGTTTTGTGCATAGCTCCTCCCCTTTATGGTTGACCACACCCCTTCCCTTTGACCCCACCCATTCAGCGTCTCCTGCAGCCCCCCTGTGATTTGAAGTCACCAGCCGCCACTGGAGACAACTACCTCTGGAAATGTTTGAGGTTATTAAAAAGTAGTAAACAATTATCTGACAATCTATGTAGAAGATTCAATAAGAATGAGAAGTGTACTGACTGGTTCTCTAAGAGAGTATCTGATGTATGGAATAGACTACCAAATTATATTAAAGCAAGCACTAGTTTAGCTATATTTTAACAGCCTGGACACATAATATGGGAACAACTGTTTTGGTATATTGGCAGTCTATAAGTCCATCATTTACTGTGCTTGGAATATTTGCCTGTATGCATGTATTACAGTGTCCATTGGCCCTTCATCTCATAATCGCAAAATCTATCTCTTGTTTTTGACTCTCTGTGGTCCTCCTTGTGCTACTTTCTGCACAAACAGATACATAAAGGAAAAGGAGTTAGAAAGATGGGCGGTAACCTTTGCTTCCTCTAGAGCTAAAGCAACTCCTGAATTAAAAAAAAAAATTCTCCTAGTCTGCCTTGAAAAAAGTCTAGTTTGCAAGCAATCTGAAGCATATGACTATGATATAACAATGTGAAAAAAGCAATAAGAAATTAGAGATTTATTTTACAGGGAAAAGCAATATATCTTAATATCAACTCCCCAAAGAGGTAGCTATTTAAAATCCCAGGATTTGCTATAATGACTGAAAATCTGGACTTACATATACTAATTCTGAGATTGTCATTTATTAGAATAGCAAGGGAACAGGAAGGGTGATTAGCATTACAGTTATGGCTTTGTTAGGGCTATGGGAGTTGAGCAGTTCTGGGAGATCCATTTAGTGGAAGTCAGAGCACTTGCCTATTTCAGCATGTCTCACTCACTTGTAGTAGGACAATAATTAATTTATTATTGGCCAAAGTCAAGCATGTAATAAAATGAAAGAAGCAATAACTGTATATTCAATTAAAAATAGAATTTCACTAATTCATTACTTGGATACCTGGCAGTGGGTAATAATGAAAAAAGAATGGGCAGAGATAAAAAGCTTCTTTCTTGAGTAAAGGGCAGGGGGACAAAACCTGGTGACTCCCAAAAACTCTATTTCTGTTTGGGCATTTGGCTCATATAATACTTTCTAGGTATTCAAAGGAATGGCAGTAATGTGGCACTCAAATCTTGAGAGCATGAGCACAACTCAAGTTCATGGGTAGGAGTATGCAGCTGCTGCAACCAGTTAGTTTTAACTTTAAATAAACTGTTTATTTTATTTTAAATAAAAAAAAATGAAAAAAAAAGAATACTCTGATGATAGTGGGGGGCTGTAACCCACCAGCCAGTGTCATGACCTGCTCCCTGCTATTAAGTATTAGTATGGTACCAATAACAGATCTATATTAGATCAGCAAATCAGCGTTACAGTGAATGCTGTTTTGCTGACACATATAGACTGAAATCTGAAAATAGCGAAAGCTCAGGTCAGCAATTTTTTTCCCCAGGGGAAAAAAATCGCTTGGTGTGACCCATGACATTGCCCTTTAACCTGCTGTAGTGTGATCTCAGAGTTGGCATATTTAGTTAGAGGGGTGTGGGGGCAAAGCCCTCCACTTTGTTATGTTTGAAATTGTGTGTATGTGTTTTTAGTGCAAGCGATTTCTTTCCCAGGAAAATAAATCACTGTTTTGAACGTTCGCAGTTTAGTGAGGTCGTTGATTACATGTCGATGAAGAGGCATCCGATGGAACGTCTCTTCAAGCATTTAATATAAACCCAGCAATAACATAAACAGTAACTCGTAAAGTCAGCAGTTAAGTTCACACCAGGTCAATGCATAGACCTTTGTGCTAATTTATAAGCTACCAATCATGAGCTTTTGAAATTGAATAATAAATATTCACTTGAAATAAATAAAAGTATTGATACTATAATCTTTGCTTTGCAACCTGTCATTCTAAGTGCTGTAAATGCAAATCCAACTGAAATAAAGTTACTTTGGTTTAAATACTTCTGTTCCTGTTTATTGCATAGCATACCCAAAGTCACAGAGAATAATGTGAGAGAAATTACTGAAGGTACAACAGCCAGTAGAAGAGCACAGCTGAATTAGTAATAATTTGTTCATAAATATATTTTATGAAATATAGAGTATTAACTGTGAATATTTAGAACCTTGTGCTATGTATAAAATACTGTAAGATAACAGTGGAAAACTTATGTTAGTACAGACAAATATGTCACTGATACATGACATGCATGAAGCAGGGATGTGGAAATAAAATAGTTTGTTCAAATATCAGATTATGACAAATATATATATTTTTTGTATATGTGCCAATACCTTGGCAAGTGATCATGCCAAAATGCTGGATAAGGTCTCATTTTGAAGCTGACTCCTAGACAAACACATTTGCTGCAGATTCCAAGTGCCTAGCTGTTAGAGTTATTGAGATATTCCCACTTGGTGGCAGAAATACTTATTAAATGCTCATACACATATTTATTTGTTTAATTTACTTATCTAATTTTCAGTGACCTGGTTAGTCCCACTAGGCCATTGGTTCCCTTTCAGAGCAGACCCAAGGTGGCATTCATATTGAGTTTGGTAAATCTGGCAAAGGCACCAGGAAACTTCCCTTACTATTTTACATAGGTGCTGTGGGATCTTTTATATCATCACCAACTGAGAAGGATCAGACCTTGGTTTAATATCTCAGTCGAAAGATGGCACAAACAGGAGTGTGGTGAGTGTGCCCCAAATGCTGCACTGCAGTGCCAGTAATGGAAAATCAATGCTATCACCTCATGTGAGAATAGAATTCCCAGCCTTCTGATCTTCCAGCATTAAAGATGAGTTTGCTACCTGTTAAAGTACCAATACTTGTTTACAAGCTGGAATGTCCTACTGGAATGTTGACACTAGTAGCTTTACACTGATCTATGGGAGGTGAATACCTTTTTTACATTTATACTTTTTGCATGGCTGCTACAATTCAGTTGGTTTAGAATATAGTTTAAAACATGATTTTTCTGAAAAATACATCAGAATGTGCAATTGCTCCTATCATGAAGTTAACAACCAACATTCCTGAGCTCCTGTAAAATGAATAAATTAGTCAACACTTGTAGGCTTGAGATGCTATAGAATGATCATCACATGATGTCAAATGTTGAGTCATCCCCGCTCAAGTATTGTTCATGGCTATGTATGCAAAATGACATCAGAAAGTAGTGTGGTAGGAGTGTGGTCAAGATGCCAAGGAGTTAGCTGCACTTTCTTGATGCTCTGCCTGAAATGAGTTTTTCTGACAGGATTTTTCTATTTTAACTCAAAAAATATTGAAGAATTTTTCCACAACTACTCATCTTGATATTGTGAGCAACGTTATCAGAAGAAATCTTATATTTTTCAATTATTTATCAACATATTTCCTGTCAAAAGTTCTGTCACCAGTTACAGACTGAAACAGCTATGATTCACTCTAAGACATCTCTACAAGACAGTGCTATGAAAAGGAATTTCAAACAATAATTACCAGCATTCAAGGTCTTTCTATAAAAATGGATAATTTAGAGAAGATTATGGAAAATATGAAGAAAGTAAAAAACAAATTGATGACTTAAAGGAAATTATTACTACTCACTCTGACCAAATAGTAGCTATAAAAGAATCAGTAAATAAAATAGATGGCAGGCAAATGGAAAATGATACCCAGATAAATTTTTACTAAAACAAAATAACCAGTTACTAGAAAAGGTGGAAGATCTATAGTGTAGATATAGAAGAAACAACATTAGAATATATGGAGTCCCAGAGAAAATGGAAGGAAATAATGTGATTCTCTTCCTAAATGATTGGCTTCCAAAAATACTAAACCTCCCTGAAGCTTTATCTTTCAGAATCGAGAGAGCCCACAGGTCCCTGTCTTATACACCTGCATCAAAAAACTCAACTGCTGTGAGAGCCATCATCGTAAAATTCATATCTACACAAGACAAAGACTTAATACTAAGTTGCATGGTCAGGAAATCCAGTCCAAGTCGATGGAAAAATATAAGATTTGACAATTATTACACTTCCACTGTGATCACAAAGAGAAAAGCATGTGTCCCACTTATTAAAGACTTAAAAAAATCCAACATTAAAGCCCAGATTGTGTTTCCGGCCAGAATCAAAATTACCCTTTCAGATGGTCAAAAATATTTAATTCTCTTGAAGAAGCATCAGCCTTCATGAGGAAAGCACCTTACTTGAGAAACTAGAAGAAATGGACCTTTCTGTGCCCAGTCTGAAAAGACAAGCTTCTGATGGTAAAATAACTACAGCTGACAAATCTAGTAAGAAGCTTAAGGGGAAATAGTATAAAAACCATCACTCTCAAAACTTACTAACAAACAATACATCTGAAAACACAGGATATGAATGGAATCATAAGGTACAAACTTTCTACTTATTTATTAAATATATATATATATATAGTTAAGCTTACTTTCTTCTATATTACTTTTCTCTATTTCTCAATCCTGCTCTCCTTTTTCTTTTCCTTAATTTGTTTTTCATTCTTTTCCTTTTATTTTGCATAATAATACATACAGTTGCTAAGTACTTCAGTATAAACAAACTTGTTTAAATATTTACTTAAAAATAAGCTGCAGTAATATAAGCACCTTACAGCAAAATGTATTATGCATGCTATGCATTACATCAATGGTAACATATCATTGCTAGCCAGTACTTATCTTTCTATCCATTCACACTGCTCTATTAATCTCACAGACACAGTCAGTAACTAACAATAGCCTTCAAATAACATCTTCACACAGTATACAAATGATACACACTACCTCCATTTTAACTTATTACTAGTAACACACTATACCCATCATATAAAGTTATAATAAGATTTCTATACAAACTATGCATCTGTTGTGACCATACAGACATTCCACACAGACTTTTGGCTCTATAAATCAACATGAGATAGCAGAAATGTCTTTATTTTATATGTAAATAGTGCAAATTTTATATTAAAAAAATATGTTAAAGTTGAGGGAAGTGGAAGGGGAAAGAGGGCTTTAAAATGTACAGATTTACTGTTCAAAAAGAAATATTTTAAACATTTTACAGTATGATTTACTTAATTCTCTGGTTTTTTTTTTTTTTTTGCTATGCACGAGAGCCATACAACATTTTGAGCACAATTTACTTGTTTAAATTACCCTTGTGCTGCATTTTGCCGCCGAAAATTCAAAAAACTTCAAAATAACTCTTTTGCAAGCCTAGAACACTTCCTGCTTGTTTGCAAACAGATTACATCACTGTAACAGCGTGAATAGATATGTGCAGTGTGACCTTTGATCTCTCAGCATGCTTAGATGATGTTATCTGAGGAGAATAAGGAAGTTAATGCCACAGAATCGCCGAGAATAAAAGGACTATTAAGAAATGAAAGGATTTGCTTTATGTAAGTGCTAAATGCTGCACATTGTTATAGAAAATGTTTTTCTTAATGGTAAATGATATTTTGACTTTGTTAAAATGCATATTCAGTGTTTTAATCACTTGTAATAATGAAAATATTTAAACAAGCATTTAACTGAGGTTTGCAGAAAGGGTTTTATGTGTTCAGTTAATGAAAATATTTAACATACAGAAAGAATTTTTTATTTGTCTGTTTTCTTCTTTTTCTTTTTATGACAATTATTTCCTTTCTTCAGTTCAACTGACTTACCTATATCCCCAGTTTAATGAACGCAAGATACGTATGCTTTTAAAAGACCAAGGTTCTTATTTAATTACAATCTGTAAAAAGTACCAGCTCTCATTAATTTACAGAGAGAGTTACTTACTAGTTTCTAGATACCTGTTTTGTTTTCTAGCTTTAATAACTAGCCTTTTTGAACATAGCTTATTCTAAGATATATATGCACAGGTCAGTAATCATGAACTTTTGTATACATTTGTAGTTCATATGCATTGTTCTATCTAGGTATACATAGGTATGGCCCTGTATGACTGGCACACAACCACCCTTATAATATGCACCTAGATATGTGCACTCATTCCATTTTGTTGTGACCACTCTTACACATGTATTGAGATATTTCTATTGCTGTCAGCAATTTTGCAACCTGTTACATTATGTTTGCATAACAGTATATATGGGTCCGAGATATTCAAACCTACTTTACTTGTGTGTCAATAGCATTTGCTGCTCAACTGTTACATATTACTGTGTTGTTTGTGCCATTTATACACATACATGTTTATAGTTGTCCCTAACACAGTATGTACAGAAGTCAGGTATTAGTAATTTCTTCCCTTGTTCTTGCCAGGACTTGCAATACCTGTTCTGATTAATTCACAGAGAGAGCTACTTACTAGTTTTTGAATAGTTATTGTGTTCTCTAGTTTAATAGATGTACATTTATGCATTACTTAAAGAAGACAAGATGTTTACATTACAAAAAGATTATAGTCCCCCTAGTTATATTTTCAGACAAAGTAGGCTTTCATTCCATACGGTTGCATGATTTGTTTCACACTCTCTCATTTGATGCTCCCTTTTTAAAGTCTGTGTTTCCTACTTGTGCTAGCATGAGATTCTGTCAGATCCTTTAGTCACTTCTCACATCTCAAACCATTAGTAAATGATCTGCTGACTCCACAGACTGCTAATAGACATAATTTTAGAGATTTATTCTACTCAACATCATCCCGCTTTTCTAATGAAAGAAAATAGTAACATCATATAGATGCAGGCTATTGAGCCAAGTATGGATTTAAGTGATTTGCCTAATTTTAATGTTTATCTGAAATCTTAATAGCTTTTACTTAAAATTGTTGATAGTTCCATGTTTTTTTATTAAATCTATCTGTAAAATTTTTAGACTCATAGCTAAATAAGCTACCTAAATGCATTACTATTTTCCTACTCCTGTAATAATACACATCGGTCTTTTGTTTTAAGATAACTCTGATTTGGTTGTACAAAGATAATTACTTCTAATATACATGAATTACCACAAATAATCTATTAACTTTAATTTTACACATTTTGATATTTTACTATTCAAATCAGTAATAATTTTAAGGAGTAGCTCTTTATTTTTTTATTTTTTTATCACTTCTTATTATATTCTGTGATGCAGCGGTTAGCGTTGCCGCCTCACAGCAAGAGGTCCTCCGGTTCGATTCTCGGCTCGGGTACCTTCTGTGTGGAGTCTGCATGTCCTCCCTGTGGTCACGTGGGTTTCCTCCAGGTGCTTTGGTTTCCTCTCACATCCCAAAGATATGCATTAGGTGGATTGGACACTCTAAATTAGCCCTAGGTGTGAGTGTGTGTGTGCCTTCTGTGGAAGGTTGGGTGCTGGGCTGGCAACTCGACACTATAAAACTCCACTGCCAATCATGAGTGGACAGATGATCCACTGTGGCGACCCCTAATTGGGAAAAAGCTGAAAGAAGAAGAAGAAGATTATATTCTGTATAGTTATTGTAATGGCAATAGCACAGAATGGATAAAGATTACTGTTCTTAGGATGGACGAAGGTGATTTAGATGAATTTCTCATCAAACCAGGAATTAAATATTCCATGTTTAGACTTGTAAATAGTTTTAAATGTTTTACAGTTATACTCAGTGTTCATGTTATGTTCATAAGAGAATCTTTACCATCTAAGACAATCTACAGGAATGTTTTCTTATAAATGTATGTCCTTAAATGTAAATGGACTCAACAACCCTATAAAGGGAGGAAGCTTAACCAACTATTTGAAAACTAAGAAATTAGATATTGCATTCTTGCAAGAAACTCATATAATAGAAGAAGATTTGAATAGGATGTCTTTCAGTGGCTACTCTATACTTGCAGAATCTCATTTTCGGACCAAAAGAAGAGGCACCATGATGTACCAGTACTTAAAATAATTGACACATATTCAGACAAAAATGGTATGTTCTGCTTAATTATTCTAGAAATAAATAAAAAACTAATCACATTAGCCAACACTTATTGGATACCCAGTATTGGTGCTGCAACAGTGAATAAATATCTTGATTTACTTGCAATCAGATCTAAAGGAGAAATAATATATGCAGGTATTTTAACTGCATTCTTTCCAGAAGTGACACTACTAAATGTGATAACTTTAAGATATCTGCACCTGCTAAAAGATTGAACAACTTCATCAATAATTCAAATATGAGATATTTATGAAAAAATAGAACCCAAATCCCTAAAATACACACATTACTCATACAGATTCGGTACACAAACTACCACTGATAAGGTGTTGGTTGCAGATTATTTATTCTCAAAAATTCAGGAAGTTTTCATTAGCTCCTGTCCATTGTCCAACCACAATGCTATTTTCTTTAAAATCAACATGAAATCTAGTCATCTAGTATATTGGCAAAGAATACCAGCATATATTGTTAAGCTAACCGTGTTTAAGGAATGGTTACTGAAAGAAATTAAAATATTTCTAGACATAAATGACAATGATAGTACTTTTAAAGTTATTGTCTGGGATACGCTTAAATCTTTCATTTTTAGTAAAATCAAAACCTGGTACCTAAACAAATGAAAGGAATGGGATAGTACGCTATCGAAAATACAATAAAAAATTGATGCACTAAAAAGAAATCTGAATAATAAAGACATTTATTTATTTTCTTTTATTTTACATTTGTTAACCAGGGGTGTCAGAGAGAGCCGAAAAGGCCCTTTTTCAGCAGAGACCCAGGGAGAAAAGCGCCACATAGAAAAATTACAGATACATTTAGATATTTAGACATGATCAGTATACACACAAATTACAATAGACATGTTTTTACAGTGATATGCAGCACATCAACAGTTACAGTGGAGAGAACAAACAAGAAAATATTAATTTAAAAATAAAGGTAATTAATAGATTTGTGGTGTACAGCTGAAATTTGGAACATAGTTAGAATGCATACATAGTACACAGGTACAGTACATTGTACATTAGTCAGTGTTTGTGAGTAAGAGTGAAAACTATTATCAAGTACTCTAGGTATAGTATGTGTACCTTATCCACTTTCACTAGCCTGGGGAAAATCATAGCACTGCCAACTTTGCTTGAGATGTTGCCTAATGAGGTTTATAAAGGAGGCTTTGATGTGTTTTGTATGCTAGTGGGGGCAGAGTTCCATTTTTTAGCCACTGAACTACTATATAGTGTGTATGCAAAGCTATTGTAGCTGTTGGTGACTTCTAGTAGTAGTTTGCTTGATGATCTAAGAGGCCTTTTGGCTGAGTGATGTTGTACTAGGTTTTTGAGGGCAGGACCCTTATTGAGGAGGTAATAGATAGAATGACAGAGGCCGAGCTGATTGTAGGTTAGGAAGTTGGGCAGTTCAAGCCAGTGGAGCTGTCTCAAAGCAGTATTTAAACACAAATGCAGAACTGGAACAATTAAACCTTGATTACATGGAAATTCTTAATCACAAAGTGTCAATAAATTTAGAAGGAATCAAAATGCAGTCTTACTCTGTTAACCTAAAAAGCATGCATAGATTAGCTGTGAAATCAAAAAAACTTAACCAATGTCAAACATATAAGGGAAATTGTTGATGAAACTAAAAATAAAACTAAAATTGTAACAGATTTAGAAGAAATTCTTGAGACTTTCAGAAAGCATCATAAATAATAAATAGCACAAATCCATACATTAATAACAACGTCCTAAAAGATAACTTCTTAAATGAGAACATAGGCAATAAACTATCAATAGAACAGAATACCAAACTTCTCAAACCAATAACATTAAGTGAACTAAAAAAGAGGATTTAAAGCCTTAAGAACAATAAAGCTCCAGGATTAGATGGATTAATAGGAGAAATGTATAAAGTACTCATAGATGATACATTAAAGATACTTTTAGAAGCTTTTGAGGAATTTAGAAAAAAGACAAACTCATTCCCTTCCTGGAAATATGCCATGATTTCCCCTATCCTGAAACATGACAAAGACCCCAAAATAGTAACACCATATCATCCCATTTCACTATTAAATGTGGACTATAAAATGTTTACATCGATATTAGCTAACAGATTAAATCAACTGATGCCCAACATAATAGGTGATGATCAAACAAGCTTCATCCTAAATAGAAGAGTACAAGACAATGTTATCAGGCACCTTTCCTTAGTAGATCATGCTAACAAGAAAAAAAGAGCTATCAATTATTAGCCTAGACTTAAACAAGGCTTTTGACTCTATAAATTGGTCCTATTTATTTAAAGTATTAAAAGCATGTAACTTCTGCCCTGATTTTATTGATATAATTAACAGACTATATATTAACTTAATATCATACATCAAAAATTGGTGCTTTTTTATCAGGTCCGCTCAACATCCTAAAAGGTATTAAACAAGGCTGCCCACTCTCCCCCTTATTATTTGCCATATCAGTAGAACTTCTAACTAACTACATGAGAGCAAATTCTAATATAAGGGAATTTTCTGTTAGTCCAAATTACAATTCTAAAATACAACTTTATGCTGATGATATCATGCTAACAATTGGAAGTATAGATTCTTCTATAGATAATATAACAAAATCCATGCAAGTTTTTGAAGAGGTTTCAGGCCTAAGCTTTAATCACACCAAAACAGAAACATTATTAATAAATAAAAAGTAGAAACTTTATTAAGAAAACACAACAATTTTAACTGGGCAAATGACACCCTTAAATATTTAGGAATATATCTAAAGTCAAGCTGGAATAATACTTTAAAAACAAACTATAAATACCTATTATCCACAGTTAAGGAATTTTTAAATGGATGGAATAAAATGTATTTCATGATAGAAGAAAAACTGTCATTAATAAAAATGATCATATTACCCAAAATTTTGTTCTATTTCCAAACTTTAATTGTCTCCCCATCCAAAAGGTTAATGAAGCAACTAAACACTATGTTAATAAATTTACTATGGTTTCCTCAAAAGCCAAGAATCAGCCATGCTTGGCATTACAGAAGCTGGAAAGATGGGGGAATAGCATTCCCAAATTTATAACTTTATGCAGAATTGACTATACTTAATGTGATAAGTCAATGGTTAAACTCCAAATATATTTCTCACTGGAAAAATGTCCATGTAAGTATCTTATTATCTGCATAGATACAACTATTGACAATAATATGTTCTCAGAAAATAAAAAAATCTTCCTTGTTGTCAAAGACCATTTCTACAATACCAATAAGTATAAAAAACTCTCTTTTCATTAATTATATATTAGATAATTTTAATAAGATAATAAACAAAAATCATATGATAAAAAGCTTAATATTTTTAATATTTCCCATAGCATACACAAAGACATGTCTTGACTCTTTCAACGTATCTGAAATAAAAGTAATGGAAGAAAATGGTTTAGTTTTCTGACACCAGTTTCTATGCAATAATAATATCCATGAACCATGTATGGCCAAATATAACATAAAGCACAATAACTGGTTGAACATACAAATATTTAGAGAATACATAGTTAATGAATTTAAAATATGTCATATCATCAACACAACACCTATACCTAAAATACTTTCTCTTCTTTGTGAAATAAACACTTTGCACATTAATAATATTCTCTCGTTGTCAAGTATATATAAATCTTTAAGAACCAATATGCAAATCCCAGAGGACTCCTTATGAAATTTCACAGAAAGAATAAACAAATCAATTTTTTTAGATAGTGATAAAGAATTCGTACTTAAATCAATTAACAACACAACGTCACCCCCTTCTTGGAAAATCTTCACTTGGAAATACATCCATAGGAGCTTTATTACCCCAGATAAGATGGACTTGATATCAAAAAATAATCTTAATAAATGTTGGAGATGTGACGAAATATCAAAAAAATAATCTTAATAAATGTTGGAGATGTGAGGAAATACTTTGCGTGGATTGGGTACACATGTTACTTACATGTAAAATAGTAACTCCATTTTGGATAGAGTTCAGAAATTTCATAAAAGCCTTGTGGACGGACAAGTGTGAAGTATCTGACTTATTATTACTGTTCAATGCACCGATACCAACGCATATCCCCAAAATACAGGTGCACCTCCTTTGGTCCTTACTTGCAATTGCAAGAAAACTCATTATGTCAAATTGGAAGTGTAAAAAAATCCTATCATTTACAGATTTATTTACTATTACCTAAACTTGTATGCAATAGGGAGTTCAAACTATGTCAGAAAGAACTACTAAGATAACCCGTAAGAAATTAACTTGGTTAAAGCTTGAAAAATTACTAGATAAAAAGTAATCACAACAATGTCATTATATCTGTTATGGACATTGTAAATAGTTATTGTTTCATGTTATGATGTTTTTAAGGCATATATTGTATATATTTATATATCATATTTCTTGTATTATTTTATTTCATGAAAATCAATAAATAATTATTTAAAAAAAAAAGAAAGTAGTGTAGTAAGAACAGATGATAAAACTGGATACAACCACACCACCATTTTTTTAGATGGTGAAATGACAAATTTTACGTATATCAGAGCCACTAGACCATCAGATGAGATTTGAGAACAAAAACAATGACACATTAATTATAAAATAATGAAAAATAATGAAAATAAAGAAAACAAAGAAACAAAATAAGGCATATTATTACAAATTAAAATAGCAGAGTCCTCAACACTGAAGCTATTTGACTCTTACCAAATATCATCTTTAACTCTCCATGGGAATCTGACAGAAAATTGGAAGCAATGGCACTTGCAAAGATTTGATATTTTTGTATTACAGCTGTCATATCCGAAAAAAGAAGTGCAAGTAATTACATTCTTCATTCAGTGGGAAGCAATGCAATAAAGGTACATAAAACATTTCATCTTACTAAACAGCAAAATATTGATTTACTAGTCATAAAGAAAGATTGATTTGAATAGTACTGTAAACCCAAGAAACATTTGACATCTACTTTTACCAGAGGTCAGACACCATGAGAATCAATACATGTGTATGTGACTGAGGTAAGACACAGGTTCATAGGTTAATAGGTTCATAGGTGTGTACTAGGCTAATGGCCCTGGAGCCTTTACAAGCCTAGCCCATAGGATTACCCTGACATCATGCCACCCGACCTTAGTTCCCAGTACCTCTGTCGAGTAGAGCCACTGGAGTGATACCGGTGTGAAGTTTCTATTTCCCATCCACTCATCAAGGTTTCTCTTGAAGAGGGCCAGTGAGGTGCTCTGTTTGATATGTATGGGAAGTCTATTCCATAGCTGTCCCTCCAGCATGTTCTGTTGATTGTGGTAATGAGGTTGAGGTCAATGGAGCATGTGGTGCAGAGGGATTGGGATTTCTTTTGATGCAGCATTTCTAACAGAGGTGGATCAGACATACCTTTATATGTCAAGCAGAGATTGCATCTAAGTAGACGATATGAGACAGAGAATAGTTGGAGTTTTTTGAGTCTGTCCATATAGGTCAAGTGTTTAAAGCGTAGGATTCTCTTTGTGAGGTACTTTTGCATTCTCTCCACTTGTTGCAGGTGTCTAGTGGGGTACATACCAAATGGGACATTGTACTTGATGATTGGCCTAATGAGGGAAGAGTAGAGGGAGACAATGACCTCCTTCTTCCTAGATGCAAAACCCTTAGTAATGAGATGTGCCACATAGAAGGACTTTCTGACCACAGTGGCAATATGGTGGTCAAAAGAGAGGCTGCTGTCAATATGTGTTCCCAGATCTCTTATAACACCTTCTGTGTTCAGTGGACTACCACTGATGTGGTAATTCAGGGGAACCAGGTTTTTCTTAAAGGGGATAATGACACATTTTTTGGCATTGAGCTTAAGGCCATGGTTCTGACATCAGTCGTTGGTCTCAGTGAGTCCTTTCTGTAGGATGTCAGCATCACTTGAAGAGTTAATAATAGCTCCCAACTTGCAATTGTCAGAAAACTTTGTCAGCCGGAGACCCTTTGTGTTGCCATGGACGTCAGAGAAGTAGATACCAAACAGGAGAGGACCCAGGACCGAACCCTGTGGGATTCCACTCGTAACTGGTCAGCAGTCTGACTTGGAGTCCACTACTTTCCACTGTGGGTTCTATCTGTGAGCCAGTTTGCAACCCACCTAGTAATATAGAGGTTGATGCCTAGCTTAGTGAGTTTGTCTATGATTCCTGAATGGGGAATGGTATCAAACGCCTTGGCCAGATCAAGGTAGGCTGTATGAACCACCTTGCCTTCATCCACAGCTCTGGTGACTGACTCAAAGAAGTCGACCAAGTTGAGCAGACATGATATACCCTTCATAAAACTAAACTGTGTGGGATCCAAGTTTGGAGATTCCCTGTATCCTTGTTATTTAGGTCCATGATGATGCGTTCTATAGCTTTGCATATCAGACTCATCAGGCTAATGGGGTGATAGTTCCCAGGGTCTGTAGTCACTCCTCCTTTGTTTAGAGGGATGACTGTAGCAATGCGCCATTTGGTAGGGACAAAGCCTGAGGTGAGGCTGTGATTGAACAGGGCACACAGGTGAGGTGCCAATTCACTTTGTAGTTCATGTAGGACACAGCCAGGGATATTGTCAGGTCCCATGGAAGCTGTATTCTTGGCTTTGGACAGTACTCGTTTAACCTGTGCAGCACAAATACTGGGTGCCTGCCAATCTACTGGTATTGTGATTAGTCCTTTGGGGGGTAAAGTTGGCACTGAATCTTTTGGCCAGTATATTGGAGGTACCATTGTGCAGTAGCTCAGAGCAAATCTGGGTATTGTCATGGAGATTCTTTACATAACTATAGAAGGCCTTGTGGTTGTCTTTACTATCTGCTGCAATTCTGTTTTTATAGCTAGCTTTAGAGGATTTGATGAGAGATCTCAACTTTTTGTTGAGGCTGATAAAGGAGTTTTTCCAGTCTTGGGACTTCACCTTATTCTGCATCAGTTTCCTCTTTCTGTTGTAGAGTTTGTTTATGGCAGGGGACCACCAGATTGACTTCCTTTTTTTGGAGGATAACATCTTGGTTCTATTGGGTATGATGAGATCCATGCATTTGTGTAAGTGTTTGTACAGTGCATTGGTATATGATTCAGTGGTCATGCAACTATTCTCCATTTGCATGGGTGCCATGAAGTTAGTCACCTCTGTTTTTAGGAGCCCAAAGTTAGCTTTGGAGAAGTTTTTCATGGTGGTTATCTTTGTGGGGGTGGGGTGGGAGGGATGTGAATTTCCAGGGTGATTAGTTTGTGGTCAGATCTAACCAGGGAGGAATTAACTGTTGGAATAGAGCAATGGTTGCCCATGTTAGTAATGACCAGGTCAAGGATGTTGCTACGGTGGGGAGGGTAAGAACGAGCTGGTCCAAGGCATTTGAATTAATGAATTCCAGGAAACGCTGGTCAACTGTATTGGTACAGGATTCGTTTTCCCAGTTAATGGAGGGGTAGGTGAAGTCTCCCAGTATGACAGTGTTAGGGTTGAGCCTAATATTCTCCAATGTGCTTAGGAACATGGAGTGTGAGTCTTGGGACATTGTTGAGGACCTATAGCAGTCTACAACCTGAATCGCTGTCTTACCCAATGTTAGCTGCACGTGAAGTATCTCTGAAGCGTTATGTTGGGCTACCAGTCTGGAGGAGTATGCATTCTTTATGAATATGGATACACCACTGCCTTTGGGGCTTCAGTCCAAGTTCTGGGGCCGAAAGGTGTGGAATGAGTTATAGCCTAGTAGTGTAGGGGTGCTTTCTGCTGCCTTGAACTAGGTCTCTGTTACAGCACAAATGTTGATGATCTCCATTTTAAGGAGTGCTTGAGCGTGTGCATTTTCAGATTTAGACTTCTAACATTGAGCAGCATGACCCTCAGATTGCATATGTTTGTAGCTGTTGCAGTTGTAATTTGGTCTTTGGAACAGCACCTAAAAAAGGCACTATACAGATGACAAGAGCCTTGGTCAGTATCCGTAAGCCCAGGGGTGACAGATGCAGGCCATCTCTGGCAAAGCATTGCCAGTGGACAGAATGAAGACTCTAAAGGCAATTCAAATGAACAACATATGTGCAGACAAATATACATTCATGCAGAGAATGGTTCACACAGTCACAAAGGCAATATTTATACAGTCACAAAGGGCATAATTTGCACATATACTGAACAGATACTTCACACATACATAAAGTGAAATAGCTTATACAGTCAGGAAAATAAAATTTACAAAAACAGTTATAATAGTGAGTGTAACCCTTGTGACAAAAGCATGGTTTCTGCACTTAAATCAGACAAGATAAGTATCTATACAGGTATTCCATACTTAAAAAGAGCAATTTTAGGGAAGCATTATCCACTGAAGGCCATGGTAGAAGTTGTGTCTATATGGCCAAAAGTATATTTTACTGGTTAATGTTAGCTGGGGATTCTAGCAAATCAAACTTGATCCAGATATTTCTAAGTTATGTATATTCAACATTCCATTAGGAAGATATATACTTTGTGTGTCATTTGGTATTTTGCTTGCAGTGGAAATATTCCAGAGAGTAGCTGTGCACATTTTAAGGGTCTGGATGGTGATGTCAAACATATTAATGACATTTCAGTTTAGGAAAAGACCAAAATGGAGTAAATGAGAGGATAAAAGGTTAATAGAGATTAAGCAACAGCATGTGATGAAAAAGGATAGAACATGTGTAAGCAATATCAGCTGAATGAGACATGTCCTGACACAACCTGAGTGCAAGAAGACCATGGAAAATGTAATGTAGTAGTCAAAAATGAAAGACCAGGAGCAAAAATGTATTTATACAAGTTTATTTCAAACCTATTGAAAGTGTCTATGCTGTTGAGGAAATTGCTTTAAAAAGACATAGATTGGGCAAGGGAGCAGAAAAAATCAGATAAAACAACAAAAAAGACTTTCATACTGCTTATGAAATTGGTTACAGAAACATAAACCCTTAGATTTTATCGTGTAACCAAGCCAGTTACATTCAAGTATATGCCCGTCAATCTGATAAATCATCAATATTGCCACAAGAGGGACAACAGATTGTCTGTCGTTCCAGAACATTGACAGATGCACACATAAGAAATGCTAATATGTGGAATGTAAAAATGTCATTGTGCATGTGCATGAAAGATGAGTCTGTATACAGACAGATTATGAACCATTACTGCATATTTTCAAAAACTCATTGCATAAACATTGAATCTCTAGTAATATGACCCAAAACATTATTTTCACACGAAGAAAAGAGGAGGATATTGGAAATAAACAGAGCAGAGATTATTCAAGTGTGAGTTTGGGGGAATCACTGAAATATGGTTTTGAAGTGATGTCTATAATGCCCTACCTACCAACTTCAAAGTAAAGGTTGTAAGAATTTAGAAAGGGCACATAGATTGATACAGAAATGCATTTACTAAAATAAATAGTAATGAAATGATAGTGAGAAGAAAAGGAAAAAGTGCATACAGACCATTTTTAGATTAACAGTGTGCAAACAAAGCCTTTGGATACTTTGACCTGATCAGATAGACAAATCTTTAAAGTGACGAAATATCGATTAACAGTTCACTTCATTAAGTTTCTGGAATTTCATTCAACATAAGCTGCTCTTTCCCAGTGTTACTGTGACACCTATTGCACAATAACACTTTTTTATCACCATCTGTTGAGACATTCTTTTCTAAACCATGACATGCTCTTTCCTCACACTTTATTCTCTCAGGATGTGCTACATAGATTATCTTCGGTATTGTGTCTCTGAGATGATCTAACAAAATTATTATTATATGTTCTGCACTCTGCAGTAGAGTTCAACACATACATAAAGCATCAGACTGCAGCACAATCAGTCACTCAGATCATCAGGCAATAAATCAATAAGTAACTAAATTAATTTATATTCAAATAGAAAGTAATAAAGGTAATAAAAAGACAAATGGAGCAGAAGAAGATTCCCAGTAAACTGTATAATGCTTTGTATACAGTGTAATAACATAGATATAACAAAATAATACAGTCTTATGGCTGAAAACTAAGGGCATGTGAATCACTACAATCATAGTCTACAGTAGAGTGTGTTCCCAGAAAGACACAAGTGCTGTCTGTATTTGGTAATAGTTATCTCTTGGTTTAATTTCTCCACTTAGTTTTTTTACATACCTTGATGGGAATGGACCCCATTCCTAAATCAGGGTACAATTAAAAGTTCATAGTATTAGTATTGTTTCAGCCTTTGACATTAGCCAAAAAGGCTTTTTTCAGAGTCCACAATCTACACAGAATTGTCTGTTGCAGTTCATATGGGGTTACATGTACTGGCAGCATATTTAAGTATGATTGTATCTTTTTTATGAGTACTGTTGCTCCTACTACTATTAGATCTCTCTGGTATTTTTCTTCCAAATTGTTCTAATTTCTGTTTGCAAATACTGGTGTTTTAAGACACTGGGTGTAGTAATTTCATTGATCAATACTACTTGTTTGTCTTTTTTTCATGGACTACTATATCTGGTTTTCTTGCATTAATTTTCTGAATTGTTGGTAATGGGCAATCCCTTGTTATAAAAAACGTTATCATTGCCAGTAATGCTTTGTGGTTCACTTTTCTAATGCTTGTCAGCTACTCTATATTGTAGTGTTTGCACAATACTCAGTTAAACAGTCTTACCACAGTATTGTGCCTTGCAGTATACAGACCCACAACCATGAATGTATCACACTCAGCAATGAGATGTGTAACTGTTTCCAGTTCTGTTTTACTGAACCTACATTCATCTGTTTCTCCCACTATCTTGGGTTGCCTTTATCATTGATCTTTGGTTTCATTTCAAATCTCTTTAACCATTCATGCATCAAATCATGGTCAACATAAGGATGTCCCGAACAAACACACACGCATTTCATCAATTTTAGCTTCACTGCTTACTCTTTCAGTGTTGTGCAAGTATGCAATGCATGCCGCCATCCATGGGGATACACTGTTCTCTCCTGAGAAGTTCCCAAGCACAATCCAGTCCATGCAGAGATGAAGAAATGCTCTGTGAGCATGAACACCAGCTCATGCTATGGGTGGATTTCATGCAAACACCATGTCCATGTGTATGTTCATATCACTCCTTTGAGCTATTAATACTGGATGGTGGTGTGAAAGTGATGGAGCTGCATGGTTGTTCATGAGAGGCCTGATGGAAAATTCCATGAATGTAACTCAGAGGATGAGATAAATGATATAAATGCTGTTTTGTGGACAAACTCGGTCTTACAATCAGGTCATAAAAAGGCCCACTGACATGATCAGTGCCACATGGCCAAGAGTAGCCTAACTGTCACAGAAGTAAGCAAAGGGGCATTTGAGGAGTTCTATCAAATGAAACATCAATGACAGAGACAGAGTTCTTGTTATCACTGCATGGAAATCCAGACAGTGCCGATATTCACAATGGAGTGATGACCATCACTCAGTAGAGAAACAGAGCACTGGACATACCTGTTGATGATGCCACAGGTGGGTATGTTTGAAAATGGATTACTATTTTCAGCAATAGTGCACTGCAAGTTCACACAGTGTACAGTAATGACTTTTTTGCTCTACAGGAACAGCTGGTGTTTGACTGCAGAGGCTACCTGCCCAAAGTCTGTTATCCATTATTCTTCTGTACCACTATGTTAAGTAATATATTCACTGACCTACGGGTATTTGCAAAGGGTTTGTCCATAGTTTGGGGGATTTTTTTTGGTCTTTTCACAGGTGCTGCTTTATCAGGTTCTTCTACCATGGGTATAGTCCTTCCAGTTTTGAGGATCTGTCTGGCTCTGGTGATGATGATGACAATGATGATGAAGATGATGAGTTCCCCTGCAACTTTAATTATTCTCAATTTACCATGCCATGGCAGTAGACCCTCACATTCAATGTATAAAGTCCCATCTACTATGATAGCATTGGTCTCACTTAAAACTGCAACATAAACAAATACGCATACACTAGCAGACTGTCATACATATCATGAAGCTCTGCAAAAGTAGAGCAGTAAAAGGTTTCCAATCACTTATGTTTCTGAAACACTTGCTACTTGTAGTAATCAATGTAAACATCTGTCAGCACTACTTTTCCGGTTGTTCTGTTAAAATCTTTTGTGGTATATGATAGTAAATGAGATGTGCAAATGCTTTTATCACACCAGTTTCAAAGTCTCTAGTGTAGTCTTTATGAGCCTCATTTGAATAAATGTCCCTGAACTGCACATTTATCTTATTGTGCAATTATCCAATGCTGGGCAGGCAGGCATGATGAACTCTGTGAACTTGCATGAGCACCTCAGAAGCACATTGAGCATGTATGGGCCAGTCAGTGACCCTGCAGGCACATAGAGAAATGTATTTTACTTGCATGGCCAATAGAGGAACCAAAAGCAAAGGTGTTTTATGAATCATGATGCTCGTATCCCTTTAATATACCTGTGGTTACACCCTTATATGACAACATATTACCCATACTTCACTCCACTGTATGCCCCTATTTGTCATACTTTCACCTTGCTTATATCTGGTTATCTTACTACAGCCATGTTACATGAGTTGATGCTAAGAAAATAACCTCACAAAGCACCTGCTGATACATTTGTCAGTTGCAATCCACACCCTGGGCATGATGCTTGCCATTCAAACCATTACAGCCATCCAGGTAATAGCAACAGTGACACCATCATCAGGCCCAACCTTCTCCAACAACACTCCACCTGGCTCTGTACCTGCATTCCCACTGGGTGGATACAGCATAGAGTAAATTGAAAGACAAGTTTTTTAAACTTAAATATAAATCCACTGATATAACTAAAGGAAAAAACTACATATTTTAGAGTCAAAAAGCTTGCTTTACATGATGAAAGCATAATTGCAATAAAAAGACATAGTAAAAAAACACCTTTGCAAATAAACTTTAAGGGTATTACCTACATGTTATCCTACAAACCCAATTGTCCTCAGTAATTTGCAATATCTTATTAACATCTTTCTTACTGATAAGGGTCTATTCCATCTTCTAGACCTGAAAAATGCATGTATACCAATCTTTTTACATTAGTTGCACTCCCAAGGTCACCAGTTGTCCTGAATTGTTTTTCTCTAAATTTATGGCACAATCAAGCATCTGAGTATATTTCCAGTTATCACCTAATGGGACTCTTTGTTGCCTGGAGGGCGATCAATGCAGAAACGCATTGGCAATAATCAGCTCCAAAATCATCAACACATGCATTTCATATGGAGCATTATTTAATGTCTCTTTTCAAATATCTCCTATACCTTTCTCCTTCTTGCAATGCATTAGCGATTTTTGTTCAGAAGAGAATGATTTGCCATCCATTATTTTATGAGTCTATGACATTACCCAGAATCTCATGATGAAACAGGATTAAGGTTTCTTTTTTCCCATAAGTTATTTTTGTTTTCTGAATTTTCATTTAATCTTGTCTCTTCTGCACTCTTCTCATAGGTCTTTCTGGATCTTTATCTCCCAATGCCCTACATACAACCCATTTCCTGCCACCCTCTCCTACTTTTCTGTTCCCCCACCTCTCTTCTGTTAAGGCACTCTATAAGATATCTAACTAACACTCCATAAAACAACTAGCATCCCTTCCCCAAAATGCTTTCTATACTTCCTCAAACTCCTTAAAACCCACTTACTTGTCTTTACCCCCTCCTACCACCTTCAGAATGGTCTTTATACATTTGATTTACTTCTTCCATCACTTGCAAAACTTTCTCCGATGCATTCCTTTCTTGCTTTGCATGCCATATACCCCTAAAGGAAGGCTGCCTTATTCATTTCTATAACTGTTGCTTTTATAGTCGTGTCTCTCTGTAATATATATGTATCCCTTTCTACCCCTATATAAACCACCCTGATTATCAGTATCCACCATTTCCACTGTATCTGTTTTATCTGATCAGTCTACTGCCATATACCTTACAAAGTCTGGCACACCCTTTCCCTTTCCTTCTTATCCATTGCCAATCTGCCCTTCACAATCTTCTTTTTCTCTCCTCCATAAAAATGTATCCCACTAAATCTGAATCACCTTCAACAAACCATCACAACAAATACTGCTTCTCTTTCCTTGTGCTTTTTCTTCCTTTAAAGCCTTTTCTTGTACAAGTATTTGAATCCTTGTGAAAAATAAACCTGGTTATAAAGGACAACCCTGGCTTGTACTTCTTTGCAGATCAGCACATACTCGTGTACTGCCATTTACCAATATCATTACCCACAGACAATTGAAGAGAGGCTGAATTCCCTAATCCACCTTCCTTCCCACCACTTGTTACAATATCTTAAACAAACAAAAAATAATCCCTGATCAGCATTAGTAAGAAATTGAGGGCCCTCATCAAGTCAACTAAAGCTAATTTTGAAAAGAAAGTTGCCAAGGATGCCAAGGATAACCATAAGGCCTTCTATGGCTACGTCAAAAACCTAAATGGCAACGCTCAAGTCTGTTCTGAGCTAGTACAAAATGGAACAAAATACACTGACCCTTCTGACATTGCCAACATCTTGGCTGACAGTTTCAGTGCAAATTCCCCCCCCCCCCTCACCACCTACAGGGCCTATTACCATTCCAGGGGATTGTGTAAGTCCAATTATTACTGATACATTGGTTAATAAGGCTCTATCTAAAGCTAAAAACACTGCCTCCATGGGACCAGATGGTGTCCCAGGCTGTGTCATCTGTGCTCCAAAAGGAATTAACCCCGCATCTTAATACCCTCTTCAGTCTCAGCCTCTCCACAGGATATGTGCCCATAGAATGGCGCACGGCAATGGTGGTCCCGCTACACAAGGGTGGGGCCACAACTGACCCTAGGAACTACCGACCAATAAGCCTGACCAGTCTGATCTGTAAGGCTATGGAGCGAATCATTATGGAACTCATAAATGGAGAGATTGGGAACCTCCAGTCGCTGGACCCCACACAGTTCGGCTTCGTCAAGGGCAGATCATGCCTCCTGAACCTGGTGGATTTCTTTGACACAGTTACTCAGGCTATAGATAAGGGAAAGGAGGTACATACAGCTTACCTTGACCTTGCTAAAGCATTTGACACCATTCCCCATTCAGGTATTATTGATAAGCTCACCAGCCTGGGCATAAACCCTTATGTCACAAGATGGATCGCAAACTGGCTCTCAGACAGATCCCATAAAGTAAGAGTAGCGGGATCTATGTCCGAATCCAGACCAGTAATGAGTGGTGTGCCTCAGGGCTCTGTCCTGGGGCCACTCCTGTTTGGCATATACTTCTCAGAAGTACAGGCAAGCACAGAAGGGCTGTGGCTGACTACGTTTGCGGACGACTGCAAACTGGGTGCTATAATAGAGTCTCCGGCTGACATGGAGATCCTCCAGAAGGGCCTAAATGAGACTGATGCATGGTGTCAAAGCCATGGTCTCAAGCTAAATGCAAAAAAATGCGTAGTAATCCCCTTTGGAAAAAACAGAGTACCCGCAAACTACAACATAGGAGGTAATCCCCTGAAATCTGAAGAAGAAATAAGGGATCTAGAGATCCAAGTAGATAGTCAGCTTTCCTTTGATAACCATGTTGCCAAAGTGGTTAGAAAATCCTTCTATGTGACCCATCTGATCACGAAAGGGTTCGCATCAAGATCTAAGGATGTAATGGTGCCCCTCTACTCTTCCCTCATCAGACCCATTATTGAGTACAATGCACCAATTGGAATGTACCTGGCTAGACATCTCCAGCAGCTGGAGAGACCACAAAGGTACCTAACCAAGAGGATTACTGGCCTCAAACAGTTGCCCTTTGCAGCATGATTGAAAAAGCTAAGACTGTTCTCTGTTGCATACCGCTTTCTTAGAGGCGATCTCTGTCTAACGTACAGAGCCATGTCCAACCCAGAATTGTTAAACATGCTCCATCTTAGCAAAACCAAATCTACTCAAGCTACACGCTCTAGGGATATAAACCTCAACACAACAATGAATAGAACATGCTGGAGGGAAAGATTCCCTTCGCAGAGACTTCCCTTACTATGGAACAGGGTCCCGATCTACATAAGACAGAGCCCCTCACTATCACTCTTCAAAAGGAATCTTGATGAGTGGATGGGTAACAGAAAGTTCACACCAAGATCACACCAACCCCACTACCTTATCTCTCTCTTGCTTCATGTCAGTCAGTTTCATGAAGTATTAATCCAATATGTCTTTCATGTCTTCATTTGGTCCACAGAAAACTGCTATTAACATCACTTTGCCTTCCCTCCTTCACCTACCACCACTCGCCATCCTTCCCTCCTTCACCTACCATCACTCACCTTCTTTCCTCGTCTAAGGTGATTCCAACCTTTGTTATTTATTATTATTATTATACAATGACCCCCCCCCATTAATATTCCAAAATGTGCATGCTGATTGGCCCGCGTGCCCGTTGTAAATCCAACAATATACCAACGGAAAAAGATCCGATCACCCAGACTTTTTTCCATTGGTATAAAGTGCTCAAAACATATTTTTTTTAACAAATAAAAAAAAAAAAAAAAAAAAAAAGAAAAAATGGAGCAATGGAGAATTTCTTTCTTTCTCCGTTGCTTCCATTTCAAAGCATTGATGTACTGGGTATGCATGGGACGCAAGTCCCATACGCACGCTCAGTACATCAAAACAAGGAAGCAGTGTGCCACAACCAGTGGAAGAGCAGTAATGCGCCATTATACAAAGACATTATTTAAGAAAAGTACGTATTTTTTTAAATAAGGTCATTATAAGCAATAACCAACTCCGTGGCTGTGGTATATTGAAGATTTACCCATGGTTGGCTTTATTTAATCACTCGGGCTTTGCCATCATGATTAAACCAAACCAAATGTGGGTAAATCTTCACTATACCACACCACGTCGTCGGTTATTGCTTAAGTATCTCTTGCCATTATCATCACCCTTCCTTCCCCTGCAAAGACTCACTTAGAGCCACCTAAACCCTTCCTTTCCAGTTTCATCATCGCTTTTCTTCTTAAATTCCTATACTATAACAACTTCCAGCCCTTCTCTCACCCAGCTACACAATACTATCTTGCATGTAATAGAATTCCCCACCCCCCACCACATTCCTCATGCCAAACCTTAAACTCCTCTACAGTTTTGTTGCCCTGCTCCACAAACACCACTCAACTTTCCAGTTTTTGAATGAATGTTTATTATTTGTTCTCCAGCTGTTGTTCAGTATCTCCTAAAATTAGCAGTTTCTAAGTTCTAATTTAATAGTATCATTACTTAAAAAATGTTCCTAATTTTGGGCTTTTAACCTAAATATTTTTTCACTTTATCTGGAACTCTGCAGGTAAAAATTTGGAGAGGTGTGTCTAGAAAGTCTTGGTCCTAAGTACCCTTTGGTGGAGAGAGTGTCCCCCTCCCTCTGGATGAGAAAAAAGCCTGGCTTTGTTTGCCAGACCCAAGCTGACACATCTGATGTTTACATTTTCACAGCTGTAATGTTCAAACTGAAACAATCCTGGCATTCCATTCTAATAATATCCTACTGAAATTTCTTACTCTACCATATCAAACATTTCACATGTCAAGCCTTCCAAACATAAAAAACAATTTTAAGCATTTAAAACATATTTCAGCTTTAACCTTTAAATATCAAGACCCCTCATTTAACTCTACCTTTAGTAATACCATGTTTCAATATAGTGACATAATTTCTACCCCTTTTATTATTGTGACATTTGTTCAATATCAATACCACACTTTTATTTATCCTCCACATATCCTTTTTAGTACTGATATAAACCTTAAACAGATACAAAATTAAACTACATCACATTCAAAACCCTTGTTCTGGTCTTCACCTTTTGCAGAGCTATATACAAAAAAAAGAGAAAAATTTAATAGCGGTGCATACAGCACAATATTCCCACACTCCCTATATCACTTTGCTTTTTAGTCAGTGCTTGTGTCCCTCTTACATCTCTACTCTATATCTAATTACAGCAAAATTTGTTTAACAAAAATATCCAAAACTCAATCTATTTATACAGACACAAAACTTGATAAATAGCAACAAATATTCTTTCATTACTTGTAATGGCCCTTCAAGCATAGAAATGATTAACTTATTTTCCCCATCCTACTCAGTCTGGGTCTCTACCTTTCAAGCCTCTTAAAATCTTTATTCATTTTATAATACTCTTCTTAGAGCTTCAAAGATGATGATCTAGGCCATACAAGCTCATATTTTACCCCCATGCCCCCATCTTACCTTCAGGCTTCAGCTAGACAACTGTGCAATATCCATAAACTGTCTCGTCTTTCTGTTTACCTTAAGTAAGCCTGTACAGCCTTGCACTTATTTATTCAGTCACTTCTTCACTTAAACAGTCTCACAACACTTCTCTATAAGACCCTAAAGAACACCTTGGGCAACTACCACTGACCTACATGCCAACATTTGGCGACGTTAGTCAATTCTCACTGGTAACCATTAGATAAGCCTTTTACGATGTGTCAAGGCTCTATCTAAAGCTAAAAACACTGCCTCCATGGGACCAGATGGTGTCCCAGGCTGTGTCATACGCGAGCTCCAAAAGGAATTAACCCCGCATCTTAATACCCTGTTCAGTCTCAGCCTCTCCACAGGATATGTGCCCATAGAATGGCACACGGAAATGGTGGTCCCGCTACACAAGGGTGGGGCCACAACTGACCCTGGGAACTACCGACCAATAAGCCTGACCAGTCTGATCTGTAAGGCTATGGAGCGAATCATTATGGAACTCATAAATGGAGAGATTGGGAACCTCCAGTCGCTGGACCCCACACAGTTCGGCTTCGTCAAGGGCAGGTCATGCCTCCTGAACCTGGTGGATTTCTTTGACACAGTTACTCAGGCTATAGATAAGGGAAAGGAGGTACATACAGCTTACCTTGACCTTGCTAAAGCATTTGACACCATTCCCCATTCAGGTATTATTGATAAGCTCACCAGCCTGGGCATAAACCCTTATGTCACAAGATGGATCGCAAACTGGCTCTCAGACAGATCCCATAAAGTAAGAGTAGTGGGATCTATGTCCGAATCCAGACCAGTAATGAGTGGTGTGCCTCAGGGCTCTGTCCTGGGGCCCCTCCTGTTTGGCATATACTTCTCAGAAGTACAGGCAAGCACAGAAGGATTGTGGCTGACTAAGTTTGCGGACGACTGCAAACTGGGTGCTATAATAGAGTCTCCGGCTGACATGGAGATCCTCCAGAAGGGCCTAAATGAGACTGATGCATGGTGTCAAAGCCATGGTCTCAAGCTAAATGCAAAAAAATGCATAGTAATCCCCTTTGGAAAAACAGAGTACCCGCAAACTACAACATAGGAGGTAATCCCCTGAAATCTGAAGAAGAAATAAGGGATCTAGGGATCCAAGTAGATAGTCAGCTTTCCTTTGATAACCATGTTGCCAAAGTGGTTAGAAAATCCTTCTATGTGACCCATCTGATCACGAAAGGGTTCGCATCAAGATCTAAGGATGTAATGGTGCCCTCTACTCTTCCCTCATCAGACCCATTATTGAGTACAATGCACCAATTGGAATGTACCTGGCTAGACATCTCCAGCAGCTGGAGAGACCACAAAGGTACCTAACCAAGAGGATTACTGGCCGCAAAAAGTTGCCCTTGCAGCATGATTGTAAAAGCTAAGACTGTTCTCTGTTGCATACCGCTTTCTTAGAGGCGATCTCTGTCTAACGTACAGAGCCATGTCCAACCCAGAATTGTTAAACATGCTCCATCTTAGCAAAACCAAATCTACTCAAGCTACACGCTCTAGGGATATAAACCTCAACACAACAATGAATAGAACATGCTGGAGGGAAAGATTTCCTTCGCAGAGACTTCCCTTACTATGGAACAGGGTCCCGATCTACATAAGACAGAGCCCCTCACTATCACTCTTCAAAAGGAATCTTGATGAGTGGATGGGTAACAGAAAGTTCACACCGAGATCACACCAACAACACTACTAGATAGGGGCCAAGGGTACTAGCTGCTAGTACAAGGGTCTAGGGAACTACTAAAGGGGCGGTGAATACCGCACAATGTGGCTGGGCTAATATATGCCTTCGGGCAGATAGCCCAGTACCAACCTATGAACCTATGAACCAATGTTGTCAAATGCTTTCTAAATGTCTATCAAAACCATTCCTGCTCTTTCCTTTCCATTAGAGTCAGCAAACCAAATTAAATTTATAAGTGCCTTCCAGTTGTCTGGAGAGAACCTCTCTTTTAAGAAACCTACATGATTTGAGCTGGCACCTCGGCACCGTAAAAATCTACTGCCAATTATTAGCGGACTGGAGTTCCACTGTGGCAACCCCTAACCGGGAAAAGCCGAAAGAACAACAACATAATTTTCCCCTTTTATTTCCAATAGCACTTCCTCTATTCTATTAATACCTTTATGACGATCTTAGCATCAACATTAAGCAAGGAAATTGGCTGCTAATTCCCTACATCTTACTTTTCTCCCTTTCGGTTAAACAACACCATCACTGTCACCTTATCAACTGAACATGGTAACTCCCTCTTTTCTATGTTATCATTAAATAACTCCACCATCTGTTTTCCTACCTGCAGTCCTACTTGCTTTTAATATTCCACTTGGTATACATCAGAACATCGTGTCCTGCCTTTTTTCAAATACTCCATAGCCTCCACTACTTCCCTCTCTCTCTCTTTCTTTCTCTCTCTCTCTCTCTCTGTATCTTTGTATATAGTTCTTTTCTTCCGGTATCTGCTAATTGCCTCCCCTTCTGGATCATCTAAACCCACCATCTCCTGTCTCTCTTTCAGCTCTCCATGAAGTTTCTTAAATTCTTCTCTTATGTCAGAGGAATTTCTTAATATAACCTTATCTGCCAAATTTACCTTCACCACCCACAACTTTCCCTTCTGGTTCTTTAGCATTCAATACAATAACTTAACATCCAACTTCCATCTACCTTACTTACCAGTTAGCTCCTTCCTTTTTAACTGTACCCAAACCTTCAAATCTTTCCATACCTTTAACACCATCCTAATATTAATTCCTCTACTGACCTCTTATCCGAAACCTGAACTATAGTTTGCAATCAACAGTTTTCATTTCCTCTTTTCTATGTATTTTACCTTTCTGTTCATTTATTCTTTTTCTCCATATTGCCTTTATCCCATTTCATTCCTTAATCCATCATGCCCTACTGCCTCTGACATTTTTTATCAGAATGTGTAGTGCCATTTCCTGCAACTAAACAATTTGTTTACCTGCTCTCCGATGTCCTGGTTTCTACATCTAAACTGCTTTTCCTTAAGATCAAATTGTCAGTCCAAGATAACTAAGTTATGATCAGATACCTCTTTCTCTCACAAATTTATCCTGCTTAACTCACCTACTATCTCTCTATCCAACAAAAATTGCCTAACCTAATGGCTTTTTTGGGCCACCTCTCTCGAAAATATATGACCTCCATCTAACCATTTATACATCCACTACATCCACACATCCAGACAGCCACCAAGCCACAACTTCCCATTTCCACCTTAACATCTTTGTGACAACCTCTGTGGAAATCTTGCTTCTTATACCATCTATACTTGTTTGGAAAAAAAACATTAAATCTCCCCCCACTACCTTATCTCTCTCTTGCTTCATGTCAGTCAGTTTCATGAAGTATTAATCCAATATGTCTTTCATGTCTTCATTTGGTCCACAGAAAACTGCTATTAACATCACTTTGCCTTCCCTCCTTCACCTACCACCACTCGCCATCCTTCCCTCCTTCACCTACCATCACTCACCATCTTTCCTCGTCTAGGGTGATTCCAACCTTTGTTATTTATTATTATTATTATACAATGACCCCCCCCCATTAATATTCCAAAATGTGCATGCTGATTGGCCCGCGTGCCCGTTGTAAATCCAACAATATACCAACGGAAAAAGATCCGATCACCCAGACTTTTTTCCATTGGTATAAAGTGCTCAAAACATATTTTTTTTAACAAATAAAAAAAAAAAAAAAAAAAAAAGAAAAAATGGAGCAATGGAGAATTTCTTTCTTTCTCCGTTGCTTCCATTTCAAAGCATTGATGTACTGGGTATGCATGGGACGCAAGTCCCATACGCACGCTCAGTACATCAAAACAAGGAAGCAGTGTGCCACAACCAGTGGAAGAGCAGTAATGCGCCATTATACAAAGACATTATTTAAGAAAAGTAAGTATTTTTTTTTTAAATAAGGTCATTGTATAATAGCAATAACCAACTCCGTGGCTGTGGTATATTGAAGATTTACCCATGGTTGGCTTTATTTAATCACTCGGGCTTTGCCCTCATGATTAAACCAAACCAAATGTGGGTAAATCTTCACTATACCACACCACATCGTCAGTTATTGCTTAAGTATCTCTTGCCATTATCATCACCCTTCCTTCCCCTGCAAAGACTCACTTAGAGCCACCTAAACCCCTCCTTTCCAGTTTCATCATCGCTTTTCTTCCTAAATTCCTATACTATAACAACTTCCAGCCCTTCTCTCACCCAACTACACAATACTATCTTGCATGTAATAGAATTCCCCACCCCCCACCACATTCCTCATGGCAAACCTTAAACTCCTCTACAGTTTTGTTGCCCTGCTCCACAAACACCACTCAACTTTCCAGTTTTTGAATGAATGTTTATTATTTGTTCTCCAGCTGTTGTTCAGTATCTCCTAAAATTAGCAGTTTCTAAGTTCTAATTTAATAGTATCATTACTTAAAAAATGTTCCTAATTTTGGGCCTTTAACCTAAATATTTTTTCACTTTATCTGTAACTCTGCAGGTAAAAATTTGGAGAGGTGTGTCTAGAAAGTCTTGGTCCTAAGTACCCTTTGGTGGAGAGAGTGTCCCCCTCCCTCTGCATGAGAAAAAAGCCTGGCTTTGTTTGCCAGACCCAAGCTGACACATCTGATGTTTACATTTTCACAGCTGTAATGTTCAAACTGAAACAATCCTGGCATTCCATTCTAATAATATCCTACTGAAATTTCTTACTCTACCATATCAAACATTTCACATGTCAAGCCTTCCAAACATAAAAAACAATTTTAAGCATTTAAAACATATTTCAGCTTTAACCTTTAAATATCAAGACCCCTCATTTAACTCTACCTTTAGTAATACCATGTTTCAGTATAGTGACATAATTTCTACCCCTTTTATTATTGTGACATTTGTTCAATATCAATACCACACTTTTATTTATCCTCCACATATCCTTTTTAGTACTGATATAAACCTTAAACAGATACAAAATTAAACTACATCACATTCAAAACCCTTGTTCTGGTCTTCACCTTTTGCAGAGCTATATACAAAAAAAAGAGAAAAATTTAATAGTGGTGCATACAGCACAATATTCCCACACTCCCTATATCACTTTGCTTTTTAGTCAGTGCTTGTGTCCCTCTTACATCTCTACTCTATATCTAATTACAGCAAAATTTGTTTAACAAAAATATCCAAAACTCAATCTATTTATACAGACACAAAACTTGATAAATAGCAACAAATATTCTTTCATTACTTGTAATGGCCCTTCAAGCATAGAAATGATTAACTTATTTTCCCCATCCTACTCAGTCTGGGTCTCTACCTTTCAAGCCTCTTAAAATCTTTATTCATTTTTATAATACTCTTCTTAGAGCTTCAAAGATGATGATCTAGGCCATACAAGCTCATATTTTACCCCCATGCCCCCATCTTACCTTCAGGCTTCAGCTAGACAACTGTGCAATATCCATAAACTGTCTCGTCTTTCTGTTTACCTTAAGTAAGCCTGTACAGCCTTGCACTTATTTATTCAGTCACTTCTTCACTTAAACAGTCTCACAACACTTTAATCTCTATAAGACCAGTCCATAATGCTTGAAATAAAGCGAAAACATTACTTCAGACAGTACCAGGTATATGGTCCCCTGCCATATTGCTTCTGATGTTTAAGCCTCTTTTGTTATTGAGTGGTCCAACTGTCTCTCTGACCATTTGAGAAATCACAGTTTCTGAGGTAGTCTTCCAATTTATTTCTTGGACCCTTCATCTGTCTCCACTCTTCTCTTATCCTTGCCTTATGCTTCTTTCTCCAAAACTACTTATATGACTTCTAATCCACTCCAAGTACTTTGTAGATGTTATTTAGCTTTTAATGGAGACCTAAGATATTTTTGCAACTACATAAGCATGACCCCTTCCACACCCCTTACTTGTTGTGAGGGCAAGTTTCCCAGAGAGTAAGCATAAACCTGTGTCCAAACAATAAGTTCTTTCTGGAGTTGCCAATTATCACACACCCTCACGCCTTCTCCCATGGCTGTAGTACCTTGTCCATCTGCCAACTCCTAATCACCTTGACTCATCTTGGTTAATTGCTCACATAGTGCTATACTGGTGGCTACCTTAGATTGCAAGTCCAAATGAAGCCAACATTACCACCTTTTCATAGATATAAATGGCTTCTGGTATATCAGCTACCCAGTAAACTTGGCCTTTCAGAATTGCTTCTAGCACTGTTGGATATGTCATCCTAACTGCTGCCCCATCATTCCATATATTCTACATTACAGGGAGTAGTATTTTCCTCATAGTATGCACAGCTTGGGGAAAGTCATCCAGTATTTCATCCTAAATCCATGCTGTCCATATCTGATCCATGCATCAATGACTGTACAGCTTCACTATCAGGTGCTAGGGGTCTGCCACTACTTGGTGGCCTCACCATTCCATGCATCTGATCTCTCTGTCTGCCTGTATAAGGTAATTCTGGAAATGTGTCCTTTAGCCACCTTTCCACAAACACAGCTGGGCTAGGGCCACCCATTCCAGGGACCTAAATATAGCCTATGACTTAAATAGGACATGCTGGAGGGACAGATTTATCTCCCAGTGGCTGGCGTGTCTTTGGAATAGGCTACCTATTCATGTGAAACAGAGCACCCCTATGACACTGTTTAAAAGGAACCTGGATGAGTTGATGGGGCATCATAAATTCTTACAAGGTAAAGCACCCGCAACCCTCCTGGACATAGGCAGTCATTACTAAATGCAATCTTGGGCATTAACTAACATTTCTATGGCATTACATTGGGGCCTTGAGTAGCATCTTACCCTCACCAAGAATGATGCCACAATATGAAGACAAGATTATCAATTTCAACAATTGGCTTAAGTATTGGTGTCATTCAAAGGGGATCCAATGCCTGTCAGCCTGGGATGACATGCTCGACAAGCCACGATGCTTCGCTAGGGATGGCTTGCACCTGTCACCCCTGGGCTTTCGGATCATTGGCAAAGGCTCTTGCTTCCCCCATAGTGCCTTTTTTAGGCAAGGCTCAAAAGACAAACCCACCTACATATTGACTCAATATTAAGCTAAGAAAAAAATAGTTGGTAGGCACATTGTTGTTTGTGTGTTAAAACAGAATTTATTAGCCTTATTCACAATATAAGCTCATCCTATTTAAATAAACTATGCTAAAATATATTAAGAAACAAAATTATTATCATAGTTAAACAGTCTAATATGCAGTCAAATGTATGGATTCACCATTTTTGTTATAAATCAGTGCAAAGTGGAAAAACAGAAATGTTTTTCTACAATGAGGTGTTGGCTAAGAAGAAAATAAAGGATCCAGTTGTCACTTCTAGAAAAAAAAAGCTTTGCAAAACTTATTGCAGCTGACAAATTTTATCTGAATTTTGAAAATGCAGTCTCCTCTGAAAATATTTTGTCCTTTCTTTCTGCTCATAGATCTATCTTTCTTAATGGAATCAGCAACTTAGAGCTTTAGATTAGGACAATTAGTTTACTATTTGAGGATTAGCTATTTTTTCAGTGAGGCTTTTGCAGCATCCTGTGTTGCAGTTAAAGCAATCTTTATTCTGACACTTGCACAGTATTTAACCAATTATTCTAAAAGCTAGCTCAGATGACTCCTTCATTTTATCCATTCTTATTCCCCATCTCACCCACTTGGGAATATATGTCATAGGAAGAGAAAATCTGGGCATTTTATTTTGTGTTATTTTCTTAATGTTGTAATTAGCTTTAGCTTTTTAGTAGCTGTCTAAATCATAATGGTTTATTGCTATCAAAACTTAATTAAAGTGCCTCATCCTGCAGTTTTAAATGTCCTGCCATTGATTGGTTAGAGGTTAAGTCCTCCTGGAATGGTTGGGTCAATATTTTTCGAAGATGTGACAGTAGAATGTTTTTACTATTAAAGAATGAAAGTTCTTGAAAATGCAACTGGTGTCTGGAGCCTTGCCTAGAATTTTTCTTGGTTGTTGAGTGTGGTTTGTGTTCTACTACACATTTAGTGTTCTTGACATTTTAAGCCTAGCCAAGTTCCCTTTTTATGCTCAAAATGATCCTTCTCATTTGGTTATACATTGGCCGTATCCATCACAAAGTTGATAATTATATATTACTCCTAATGAGAATAACTGGGATCATACCATAGATAATTTGAGGGGACCCGTGCATGGGATAAAGCATTTAAGAACTGTCTCTGTCCATTTGTAGTACAGGGGGAAGTGTTGTAAATGTTCAGTTTCCCATCCATAGATCTAAGTTGTGCTTAAATATGGACAGGGATGAACTTTGTTTTATGTGGCTGGGAAGTCTGTTTCACAGCAGCGGTATCCTCTGCAAGATATACCCATCCCTCCAAACTGCTCTGTTGATGTTGCAGAAAAGGTTTAGAAGGTTAGACTGAGTATTTGTGATGCCATTTGATGTCCTGATGTGCAGTGAATCCATCAGTAATGGGTTAGCGGATGCCTTGTATGTCAGACAAAGGTCACATCTCAGCAGTCTGCAGGATACCGAATATAGTGGCAGAACTCTGAGTCAGTCCATGTCCATGTTGTTTAGGCCTTTTATCTCTGTGGGTGTGGGTGTCCCTGTTGTTGCATATGTCTGGACAGATAGATGCCATAGGGAGTGTTATATTCAATAATTGTCCTAATGAGGTAAAAAGGAGACAATGATATCCTTAGATCTAGGCACAATCCCTTTGTTTATAAACTGTGCAATATAGAAGGACTTTTTTACAACAATAGACACATTTTGGTTAAAAGTTAGGTCACTGTCTACATAAGCTCCCAAATCCCAAACAGCTGAGTTTATCTGTGTCCCAACTATGAGCCAGTTAGCAATCTAGTGGGTGGCATATGGGTTTATTTCCAGTTCATTTATGTTTTCTACTGTGCCTGTATAGGGAATTCTGTCAAAAGTTTTGACCAGGTCAAGGTATGTGGTGTGTGCCATGTTGCCTTCATCAAGTGCTTTAGTGACCTTTTTAAAAAAATCCAACAGGGTGAGTAAGCATGACCTGCTCTTGATGAATCCTAACTAAGACAGGTCCAGTGTTTGGAGATTCCCTATGCCCTGATTGATTAATTCCATGATAAGTCTTTCCATGACTTTGCATATGCAGCTGGTCAGACTTATGGATATGTAATTGCCTATGTCTGTGGAACATCCTCAACATCCTCATTTATGCAGGGGAGTGACTGTGGCTGTTCTCCATTCACTTGGGACAAAACTTGTAAGAGGCTAAGATCGAACAGTGTTGTTAGGGGCATGGCTAAATTATGCTTAATGATATTTGATATGCATCCAGGGATATTGTCGTGACCCATCACTGCAGTATTTTATCTTTTGATAGCACTTTTAGGATTTGGTTTTGTGTGATAGCCAGAGGTGAGCCGGCTATGCATATCTTACGGGACAGATGGAGAGGAGAGATGGGTAACGTTAGACCTAAATTTATAGTCCAGTAGGCTCACTATGTCTTCAGCCTCATTGTAGGTAGCATCATTCACAATCAGCTCTGCATTTCTACATTGTACTTTTGAGATTACAAACATAACTAAAAATCAGCTCACCATTCACTTAACAATAAAAAAGAAGAAAAAAACTTAGATATGTGATTGTTTCCAGCTTGAATCAAGGTTTCCTTTAACCGCCATAGTGTAATGCTATACTTAAACCCCCATAGGATGTTATAATGATCTGGCCATAGGACTAATATCAATCTCCAGCTTTGCTCCAACCATTTTGTGGATTCTTACAGTGTTAACCATTATCATGACCACCCTTTATCCCAAGTTCTGCCCTCCATATTGATTGGTTATTACTGTTACTATGGTTTCATTTCTTAAATCGTGAGATATTCTACTTCCGGTGAACTCTTTCCTGTCTCTGCTACTGACTGGAAACCTACGTATATGCTCACATCACATTTATGGTCCTCTTTCTTGGTGTCATGTCTATTTCACTTCCACAGAATTCAGACAATGGAACTCAGTGTAGGAAGTTTCTTGCACAACGATCTGTAACAGCCATTGCATCTCTTGTTTCTTAGTAGTTTTGACACTTTTTGTTTTAACTCACCCTCTCCTTATATTTTTATTACAACTTATATTTTCCTTAAATAAGTCCTTATCATTTTGCAAGTTTGACAAAGAATCTGATTTTGGAGACAAGATTGAGATTATCCAGCTAGATTGTTATTCTACCCCAACTACTTTAATTGTTGCTAGTGGGAAATTCAAATAAATAAGGAGGCTCCCCATCAAGGACAAATGTAGGCCATCTTCTCAGCATAAGCTTGTTTAGCTGTTAATGGAGTTCTAGTCTTCAATAAAGCCAGCCTCCCAAATTATGCAACAGTTTCACTGACTCCTAATGCACAGCCTTTATGCGTTTTCAGATCAGGTTACCATATTTATCTGACAGCATTGAATGCTACCAATTCATGATATAGTTTTCTAAATATCTCATAACTGTTGTATAACACAACTGACAGCAAATTACTATGCTTGTTTGAACACCTACTGCAGAAAGTAAAGAATTTTACACCTTAAAGGCTCTAGTAATGAACTCATGTCACAACAGGGGTATGTTATGTGCAATAACTGCTCAGTGCGTATCCACATTGCCCACAGGTTGCATGTCTCTCAATTGTCCCACTGCTTGCTTTACTATATGTAAATGAATTAGATAACTCCAGGCAAACTTATATACAGTGCTTAAACTGTAAACTCTCCCTAGTTCAGAAGAGCTTAGCTTGCTTTATTGAGGAAGAACAAGCAGAATATGAAAACATGCCTGAAAATGTTCCTTATGATCCACATGTATCACTCCTGTGCAACAAGTGCTTGCATTTATCCGTAACATCCTGCACTTAAATCCTACTATTATGTGAACTATAGGGATGCTGTAACATGGTTATGAAGGGCAGGTAACACACATGATTGCAAGGATGGTATAGCAGAGTTGCTCAGAACTCCTCCAGATGGTATCACATTTTTAATTTTGTGCTTTTAGGACATGTTGACCAAAATATATGATGATTTCAAAAGCCCACTCAATGCAAGATGACACCATTGTTTTTAGACTGATCAGACTGCTGGCAGGGGTCTATCCAGATGACCCACAAATTACCATATATATATAAAATGCCTGGGCATCTGTCAGACATGTATACTGTGTGTTTTATTGTTCATTAAGATACACCAAAAAGAAGCAGTACCTCTATTTTCTGCTGGTCTTCCATTCCAACGTGACAGTGAATAAATATTACGTAGTGCTAGTATTAATCATACAAGGGAATCTTTCAATATTATTGCCAGCTTTGTTATTAGTTATAATGCTCTTTTCTGAAAAACTTGTAATACCAGATGGCCCACTTTTATATGGAAAACATTGACTACCCTTGAAAATTTGAGGAAACATTGCAACATTTATAAAATATGAAATAAAGCACTGCTTTCCCTGAAGCTGTTTAAATGGTTTTCTTTGTTCATATAAGATGACATGCTATAGCTGAATTAGTAGAGTGTGAAGCAAAAGTTTTACTTCAGATTTTATTTTTCTGGCTTTTCATAACTCTTGATTATACAAGTAATTACAGCTTTTTGAGACAGAACATCATATAATGCCTTTAATTCAACTAAATAGGTCTTTATACTGAGCATCTTAATGGTAACACTGTCTTCTTTGGAAATACTTGGCATTTTATCCTCTGGAATGTGTAGTCATTTTACAAAGACAAATTCCCGCCTGTTGTTATCACAATAAGGGAAACTATTTTTTTCAGAATATTTTGCAGATGTACACTTCCCATATTATTGTGTCATGCTGCATTCTCTGTATATACATTCTTTCCGTGTTTTGAACTAAGATCTGTCTGCATATTTAAGGCATATTTAATGATACAAGAGCTTTGCATTAGAGACGTTCTTTGTAGCAGCATTTCTTGTTTTCCAGCATTTTTGCATTTTTTTACAGACATTATGAGTTCCTCTTCATAAATCCTTGTTGCTTATAACATCTTATTCCCCCACCAAATGGCCTTACAACTTGGAACAACTGGAATACATAACTGCATACTGTTAATTTAGTGCTCAAACCTTAATTAATCTAAGTCTGTTCATTCTTGTGAACTAATACTTTAATCCAGGAGCCAGAATACTGTTATATTCTCTTATCCTTGTGTGACAAACCTCACACCCTTAGTCAGAATGGAAGGAATGCCAGCTTGTCCACCCTCTGCTGCTAGCTACATATCAGTATACTCAGGCAATGTAAGAATTGTCTGATGCTCGCAGATAATGATCTTTTACTTAGCTGGTCATTGTTTCTTTGTGTGAGATGCAGGTATGTAGCCAAATCTGATGCCAGACTCTCACAAACACATCCTGTGGACATCACTCAGCTTGCCTACGCCACACTCTGCATATACTTACTAAATTATCATAAACTGAGGCACTAAAAATCCTTGCCGAACCACAATGCACTAGTACGAGCAAGTCCCAGCATAAACTAAGTCATGCAACACCAACTAGTGACAACACAACTGAGAGTCATCAGAGAACAGCACATCCTAGACCAATTACACCAATGTGCTATTCAAATACAAATAGAAATGTAGTAGTGATTGGTGACTCCATAGTTAGGCACACAGATTTTATACTCTTTGAGGATTAACAAAAGCAGGGTGACAGTAAGCTAACTCTCAGGGACCAAGATTGCCAATGTTTCAAGGGCCCTACAGACTCTTAAACTAGACAGATATGATTGCAACATGGTCGTAGCCAATGTTGGGGTAAATGACCCGGTGAGTAGAACAGTGATTCATATGGAGAGAGAGACATGATGGAGCTCTCTTTCTCCATGTCCCAAATGTAGGAAAGGGCCCTGTATTAAATTAATTCTTTCATCATCAAAAATAATGCTGAAATTTAAAGAAAAGATAACCAAATACCTGGTGTCATTCTAAGAGGATCTAGTATCTGTCAGCATGGAATGAGATACTTAACAACCATACTTGCTTCACCAAGGATAAATTACACCTCTCATTCCAAGCCTTTCAAATACTGGTAAAAGTTTTGCCACTACCCATTGTAACCATTTTAAGCAAGGTCCAGCTGATGGACTTCTTAACCTAATATCCAAAACAAATCTACTACTAAGCCATATCAAGATTGCTCTACTTAATACTAGAAGTCTAAACAACAAACTGCTGGACCTTAAGACCCTCTTGCATTTGGAGCATGTCCATTTTGCATTGTTATGGGGACCAGATTTGGTGCCCAGAGAGTGCCCCCTGAGTATGTGGGTTTTGTGCTTACTACTTGCTTAGAGCTGATGGAAACTGTGGTGGTATATCGATATTTATTGAGGACAACATTACCATGAGACAGAAACCTAGAGACCCTCAAGTGGAGTTTATAGATGTTCATATCACACTAAATATGATTAACTATGAGATCATTGTGGGCTACAGAACCCCTCTGTGTCTCCAGAAACTCACACAATGTTCCTAAATATTCTTGATGAACTGCCTAAACTATGCAGTGAGTGACTGGGGGACCTATGTGGGATAAGCAGAAAAATTCTTAGACAAATTTCCTAAATTTATAAACAAGAACTCGCTGGACCAGATTGTGAATGAACTTACTAGAGAACAGAATATACCTGACCTGCTGATAGCAAACTTAGCGTCTGTGTGTACCAAATCCAACTTATCCTCCTCATTGGTTAAGTCAGACCAAAAATTAGTAACCTTTAATATCAAAACCTCCAACTCACAGAAATAAGTAATGCAGAAGTCAGACTTTAAACATACAAACCTTCTACAATTCTATGATGAAATCTCTAAATTCAAGTATAAAGGCATTACCCATAGTAGTGATAATGGAAAAAGCTGTGCAGAAATGTTCTATTCTCACCTGGACAAATGTGTTAAATTGGCAGTCCAAACTAAATCCAAGCAAATGGGGTAATTTAAAAGCAAACTAATGTGCTGGTTCTCAAGCATTAATAAATTATGTGACAAAAGTGAAGAAACTCCTAAAACTACATAACAGAACAAATTATTCCCACATTATGGAGAACATCAAGAAGGGTGGTAAGAAACTAAAGAAGGGCCTGCCATGAACACAGACTTGCCACAAATGCTAAAATAACAAATCATTATTTAGTTATGTCAGAAAATAAGAAATAACACTAACCATTGCTCAGAGCTTATTCACAATGGTTCTAACTACTTCAATCCATTGGATATTGCTAACATACTGGCAAATAAAGTTAGTGCCAACTTCACCCCTGAGACATCTCATCCAAACCATCTTAACCCTAATGGAATCAAACCATCAATAATCATGAAAGAGCATGCACTGAAGGTACTCTCCATAACAAAGAATACTTCATCCATGGTGCCTGAGAACATCCCTGAATACCTCATTAATATTACTATGGAAGCATTGGTGGACTCACTCCTTAAAATCTTCAACCTGCGAATCGCAACTGGCTTTGTCCCATGGGAGTGGTACACAGCTGTTGTGATATCACTCTACAAGGAGTCCACACCTTAGAATCCAGGAATTACAGACCCATCAGCCTGAGTCTTATATGCAAATCCATAGAATATCCCATAACTGACCTTATTAGCTATGATATTAAAATCTTATCAGATTGAACTCTCATCAATTTGGCTTTGTCAAGTTTAGATCCTGTCTAATAAATATTATGAACTTCTTTAAGGGGGTTGTTCAGTCTGTAGACTGTGGACAAACTGTCTACATAGCATACCCTGACCTCACTGAGGAAGTCAATACTATACCACATGCAAATTTAATAAACAAATTAAAGGAACTCTAAGTTGACTCATTTGTGGTTAGGTGGATAGCCAAGTGGTTTAGAGACAGGAGTCACACAGTGAAAGTGTGTGTGTGTGTGTGTGTGTGTGTGTGTGTGTGTGTGTGTGTGTGTGTGTGTGTGTGTGTGTGTGTGGGGGGGGGGTATTCTCTGAGACCATGAAGGTGACCAACTACGTTCTGCAGGCATAAGTTCTAGAATCTCTGCTGTTCAGTATCTACTTATCTGATCTCATTTTATCAAATGAAAATCTCGTGTTAACATTGACAAGTAATTGTAAGCTAGTAGTCATTGTCAAGTTCCCCACTGACATGCATGCACTTCATCAGGAACTAGAAGTTGTCAATAGCCGATGTCCTAAAAGTGGGCTCAAGCTCAATACCAAAAAGAGCAACATTTTAGCATTTGGTAAGCACCCTCTAGCTCCTGCATATAGCATAGATAACACACCACTTCAAAAACAAAATGTCATCTCAGACTTTCGTACTTGGATGGACAGCTCCCTTACATTTGGCTATCACATTGCAACAGCAAATACATCTTCTATCTTGCACAGCTTATTGTTAAGGGTTTTTCTTACAGATTAAAATAAGTCCTCACTTCCTTATACTCTGTACTGATTAGACCTGCTATTGAGTACAACATCCCCTTTGGGATGTACCTTACAAAGCATATCATGCAATTGGAAAGACCGCAGAGGTCTGCAACTAAATAGATCAGGGGTTCAAAAGACTTGAGCAGTCAAGAAACACTGAAAGCTTTATCCATATACTCAGTTTCATACAGACACTATAGGGGTGATTTATGACTGGCTCATAGGGCTATAAGGGATCTGTTAGCCCAAGAATTCTTATACCTCAATAAATCAGTCTATATAACACTACAGCCAGAGATATACATTTACTCCAACAAATGAATAACAGAAGGAAGACCGAGAGATTTATTATGCAGCACCTAAACCCCTTGTCAGGAAGTCCCTCCCTGTCCAACTTGAGCAGCGTGACACACTGTCTGCCTTTACAAAGGAACTCGAGAAGTAGAAGGGCACTCAAAAATTCGCTCCTTATGTGAATGGATTAGCCCTCCCTAAGAAGAGAGATAGGGCCTAAGGGTGGCTACTGCCAAAGCTGAAATGGTGTAGTGACTCAATTACCTTGAAAAACCCCTATAATCCTATGACCATATGTAAGTCCCATATTCGAGATTCTTGGCTTTTTAAAAGAATTAAAAAGTTTCCATCCAATAACAGAGATTGGTGAGATGTTTTTGACCATGGTAGATTTAACAGCTTTGAATTCTGTTATATCCCATATTGGAGAAAAGACGTTAAGAAGTTTTCTGGGACAGATGTCTATTTCTGCTATAATAATAGAGGGGTTTTGTACAAACTAATGGAGTTAATTTTGAAAACCCCTTTTTTTGTATTTGAAAATGGGACTGTTAAGTCACTGGTGTAGCAATTAGAACCACAAAAGCCCCCTAATTTGAAAATTTAGTTATGGCAGAATAAGAGGAAATGTGGTTCTTTCAAAACATTCTTTTCTACAAATGTTTTACTGATTATCTTGTTTCTTCTATTTGGAAAATAAAATAAAATGATTTATTATTTTTTTCCACATGAAATAAATCATAGTACATTATTTTTTTAAAAAAATTCACAGTGAAATATTCAAAAAAATGATATTGTACTTCGAGCACAATGCTAGAGTCAAGCATTCATAGGAGACCTGAAATCAAACACTTTATTTACATCCTGACATCTTTCATTCAATTAAAATGAAAAAGAATGTGGTAAAAATCAATTAACCGGGTTGTCCAGGATAACCACTAATGATATCTATTTTAATCATGGAGTAGAAGTCAGTATGCATTGTTTTGAAAAAAGAGGTTAACAATCACATATATTTATGGAAATTAAGCAAGAACTGATGAATAACAAAAAATTGAGTTTCCACCTCTATTAGTAGATAACACTAATGCAAATGTTCTTGAAAACAGAAGTAAATTAAATCAAGTGGATAAATTCAATACAAGAATGATAAATTAATTCAGTTTAGATTCTTTTGAGATAAAAAAGCTGTGCAACAGAATTGATAGAATCTGGAAGGTAATACACATTTAATTCAGGTCATTAGTAATGAATCTATTTTTGTACATAGTAATATGATGAATTTTAAAAGGTATTTAGATCTGACATTACATTCTGGATATGTATTATTTCCAAATGGAGGAACTTACAAACGTGGTTCCTGTAGATTTACAAAATATATCAATGAAGGACCAGTTTTGCATATAGAGTATGTTAGTAGAAGCTATGTAACACACAACTTGTAGTGTGCATTTCAGCATTTTTCATTTACATAAACCACATCAGATTAAGCAGCAGAGGCAACCATGTACGACCATAAATGCCAGTACTCACTCTGAATAAATATAAAATCTTGTTTATTGTGTACACTTGGTAAGCGCTTTCACTACTCGCTTCATCAGACCATTAAAACCACTAAAACTAAAGTGCTCATGTTTATAAAACCTGCTGACCAATGAAATTATTTAATCAACCAAGCAATTCAAGTCTTAAAGTTATGCTGTTCATATGTAATGAAATATGACAAAGACAGTAGGCAATGCAATAAAAACATCAAATAAAACACCTTTCTATATTTAAAACAATTAAAACAATATAGACTCTTTCATAAGTCATAAGACATGTATGCTTAAAGAGCATAATTGCACATGGGTCTCAGCATTCTAACAGTGAATAGCCATATAATTTCTAACATACATTGTAAAGCGATGCAACACCTGGTCTAGCTATAAGAACTGAGACATATAGGCCTAAAGAACATGACAGTGGATAACAGTATAATTCCTAGGATACATCGTAAAGCAATACAACACCTGATCTAGTTATAAGAACTAAGAAATATAAAATATATATGTGTATGTGATGATATCCAGCAGTCTAGTCTGGCTGGCAACTAACCTCCTGGATTTCAAAACAAGTCTTAATGAAACTCTTTCATTGAGACCACTACCTCGATCAGCACTCATTCTTAAGATCCAGTTCATCTCTCTTTTTACCATGCCATTCCTTATATCACCTTTACGGGCAATGGATCGTATAACATCTATAGCCATAAACTTGAAGTGATGTTCGTCCTCCATGGTTGAGACATGTTTCGCTAATGCACTAGTGGGAGACTGTATTCTAATTGCATAACGATGTTCCCTTATTCTGTTTCTAAACCCCATATTTGTCTTGCCTACATAGAATGATCTGCAGGAATCACAAACAGCCAAATACATAACGTGAAGTCTTACAATCGGCTGTGATGGAGAACTTAATTTCTTGCCCTGTGTCGGGGTGCAGGAACCTTACACTGGAATCAATGTATCCACAAAAATTACATTGTCCACATGGAAGGGTACCTAATACATATTCTTTCCCAAGGCCATGTCTATCAGTGGGTTGACATAAGATTCTTTTCAAGTTAGGTTTGTTTTTTAATCTAAATTTTGGTCTATCACCCACAATTTCTTTAATATCAGGGTTATTAGTGAGTACCTCCCAATATTTATTAATGGTATCAAATACCACCTTACTGTCTGTTGTAAAATACATAGGTATCCTGGTCTCATGGGATAAGGAAACAATAGAATCACTTACGTTATTTTCAGTGGGATGGGAGAAGTAAGGCTTGGCTCTCCCCTGTCTCAGTGAGTCTAGGCCACATAGCCCTTCACTAACCTCCTCACTGTTGTAACCTCTCTTCATAAACCTTTCTTTAAGATCATTCAATTCATCTTCATATCCTGGTTGTGATGCATGTTATTTTGGTAACAATACAGGTTCAGTGGAGTCTGGTGCATTACACAAGCCTACTACTTTTATAACCCCAGTGCACCCTTTAGTTCAAATGTTTGAACTATTATGTGGGACTGAGATAAGAGAAACCTTGAGGCAACACAATAAAATGAACCCTACTAATATGTTACTAGCAGAATGGTCTTTACTTCAGGAAATAATAAAAAACAATACAATTACAATTATGAAACCCAACAAGGGAGGGGGGCTTGTGGTTATGAATGTTATTGACTGTAATGCAAAGATGTTTGATATACTTTACAGTGAAACTTATCTAGAACTGTCTCGTAACAAGTTGAATATCTTACCCTAGGCGAGTTATTATTAAATGGACAAATCAGTCTAGAGGTTCATGAGTTTTTGGAACTCAAACATCCTAGGATAGGGACCATTTTTGGGATACCTAAGATCCACAAGTCAATAACACCCCCCCGCCATTACTGATTGTAGAGACAAAAGCATCAAAAACTTTCTGTTTGGCTAAATTTGTTGATGGAAGGGTCAGACATGTTCTGGACCATAGGAAATGAGTCATGAAAGACTCATGGGACTTTTTTAGAAAAATGAAAACCTGATATGTATGCTGATGAACTGATTATGGTCACTATAGATATTTGTGATCTATTTTTGGTCATTCCCCACATCGTGGGGCTTGAATTGTTCTATGACTATGTGTGTAAAAACACCAGTTTTTACCATGGTTCAATTTTGACTATTAGAACTTGTATGGAACTTGTGCTGGACAATAATTTCATTGGATTTGAAGGACATATTTTTAAACAAAGACAGAGTGTGGCTATGGGTGTGTGCTGTGTCCCCATATTTGCCAACATTGTTTTGGCACACTGGGAAGACCTTTTCATTTTAAATTCTAGGTTCAAGGAACTCTGGACACTACATGTTCATTACTTGGACGACCTTGCCTATTTTGGAAAGAGACTGAGAATGGACTAGATGAGTTTTTCTCTTACATTAATGACACAATTGATTTTTTGAAGTTCACTATGGTCAAGGAAATAATACCTTACATTTTTTGGACATAACTATTAAAAAGGACTACACTAGAAAAATATTCACTTCCCAGTGGTACATGAACCCAAATTACTCTAATTCCCTTTTGCACTACGAAAGCTGGCACCCTGTACATCAAAAGAAAGCCCTGGTAAAAGGGCAATTTGTCAGGCTGGCTAGAATGATCTCTGAGGAAGGAGACTTTACAAGGGAATGTGAGGTATTAAAAGAAATGTTATTTAGTACAGGTTACCCTACTGACTTCATGGTCAACATCTATAACAAAGTCAAAAATAAGGGAGAATTTGGCATTTTTTCATACACTCTTGTTTAATCACCTGAGTGGAAGGGAGGACCTTGAGAGAAGTAACAACAAATGTAGTAGGGCCTTGGTCCTTCCATTTACCATTAACGTCTTTGACATATGGCACATTATATCAAAGTTCTGGAAGATTTTTAATTTAGATAGTAGTATCAACAAATTGGTGGGGTGTCAACCAATGGTAGTGTACAAGAAGGACACCTCAATGAAGGGGCTGTTGGAAAGAAAAAGAAATATACCTGAGAAGGGTGTTTGTTTCAAATGTGGGAGATGCTCCCAGTGTCCTTATATACTCAGTGTGGACAAGTTATTCATTAAAGGCTATGGGACTATACTACCTTGTAAAAAATATTCCTGTTACTCTAGAGGTATTGTCTATATAGCTGTGTGTGATTCATGTAAGGGGTACTATGTAAGAAAAACTAAGACAGCTTTGAAGCAAAGGGTTTACGAGCATATTTATGACATCAGATGTGAAAATAAAAAAATGCTTTGTATAAACATCTTAGTTTTTTTCCCTTCACCTGCTTTTAAATTCTGTGCCATTGAGCATGTTGATCTGGGTCTTCGGGAGGGGCCCTCTGATGAGTGCCTGGAATTCCTTGAACTCAAATGGCAAATTAAGCTTAAAGCTAAATGCCTGCCAGTTTCTTGGTTTGAATGACAAGATTACTATAAGTTCATTGTTGAAGCTTAAATCATTATATTTTATATAAAAAAATGCTGGAACATAACTTAATTGTTTTAACATTGTAGTTTCTAATGTTTTATAAGGGTTGACGTTTAAACTGCAACCTTTTTATTGCACTGTTTAAATTATATATGCAAATGTTGATTATTTTTCACAAGGGGAAATTATGTCATTTAATTGCTTGATTACTGCTGGGGAGGGTATTTAAACTTGATTTGCTAGATACATGGTATTCTGATGAAGTCTAGTTTTTGACGAAAGCGCTAAATTAAAATGTTTTTTTCCTGTACTATGTGCTGGTGTGTCATTTCTGGACTAAAACTTGTACTTTGTTTTAGCATTGACAAAGAGTTGCTCTAACTTGAAAACTTTGCTTTTTTATTGTTTTCTGCATTTTATTAAAGTTTTGTTGAGTGACAGTTAAATCCACGTTTGCTGTTTATTTATTTTATTTTTATGAGTGGGACTTATTTGGACACTCAGGAGAATTTTGCTTTGTTCCTGAGGTATGCTGTGTGCACAGATTTGTCCTCACTGGCACCAGATTTAACTGTCAGGATCTGCCTTTCACTAAGGGAAATTGGGTAGGATCTGGGATTTAGGGGTCATCTATGTCTTTATTTATGAGGTCCATAATGATACATTCCATGGCCTTACAGATGAGACTGGTCAGGCTTATGAGTCTGTAATTCTCCAGGTCTGTTGCTAGGCCACCTTTGTGGAGGGAAATAGTTATAGCTGTTCTCTATTCCGCAGGAACAAAGCCTGTGGTTAGGCTATGATTGAAAAGGGTACTTAGTGTTGATGCTAGTTCATGTTTTAGCCTGTTTAGAAGACAGCCTGGGATGTCATCTGGTCCCATAGAGCCTGTCTTCCTTGCCTTGAACAGGACTTTGAGGACCTGCTCTTCAGATATGTAAGGTGGGGGGGGTTTGTTGTAAGTTAGTAGGGGATAAGGGAGTGAAATTTTCGCCAAATTTTGGCAGTAATTTCTAAGTTTCTCTCAAAGAGCTCTTGGAGGATTTGACCAATTCTCTTATTTGCCTAGTAAGGCTGAAGAGGCTGCTTTTACATTGTTGGGTCCTTATCTTTGTTTTCTTGGACAGCATCTTTTTGCATTCATTGTACAATTTGTTGATGCTGGAAGTCCACTCTGACAGCTTGATTTTACTTAGGGTTCTGGTTTTGATTCTATCTGGTACAGCTGAATTTATACACTTATGCAAATGATTGTACAGAGCTTAATGTAAGCTTTAGTTTAGTTACCACTTTCAGCCTGTGGTGGGACTTGGAATGCATTTATACCTTCACCTAGGAGGCTATAGTTTGCCGTGGATACATTTTTTTAGTCTGATTTTACTCATTGTGAGTTCTGGTGTTGTGTCAGATTGAAGGTGATGGATTTGTGGTCAAGTTTTAACTAATGAGGGTCCAATAGTTGCAGCATTGCACCTGTTTGACATGTTTGTAAGGACCAGATCTAGAATGTTTGCTCCTCTTGTCAGGGTATGGACAATTTGCTCCAGAGCATTTGAATTCACTTTTGTGCTAGTGAGTTTGGGCTAGAGTAGATTTCCCAGTTGACGGTGGGATAACTGAAATCCCCCATAACCAGTGTGTTCTTTAGAATTTGGATTGTCTTCAGTTTGGTAAAGTAGGCTTTGTGGGTGTTGTGACTCATGGAGGGGGACCTGTCACTGGCTATGACTTGAATGGGGGTCTTACCCACCGTAACTTGGACCTGGAGTAACTCCATGGAGTTGTCCAGTCTAACTAGACATGAGGTGAATTTATCTCTAATATAGATTGAAACACTGCCTCCTTTGGTTTTCACATGTTCATTTTGTGGTTTAAAGGTGCAGAAGGCATTGTAGCCTTACAGGGCCAGGATACTCTAAAAGTAATATCTTTCATTTTTCCCGGTTAGGGGTCACCACAGCGGAACTCCGGTCTGCTAATGATTGGCAGTGGATTTTTATGGTGCCAAGGTGCCAGCCCGATGCCCAACCTTCAAAGAAGGCACGCCCATTCACACACACACCTACCTGCATGTCTTTAATGTCACTAGACCACAGGGAGGACATTCAGACTCCACACAGAAGGCGATCCAGCTGAGAATTGAACGGGAGAACCTCTTGCTGTTAGGCGACAACGCTAACAACTGCATCACCCCAGCCAGAAAAAGGACCAGGATATTCTCTGAGGCCTTATACCAGGTTTCTGTGACTGCACAGACATCTACATCTTCTAGTGATAGAAGTGCTTCCAGGGATTGTAGTTTTTGGTTTAAGCACCTAGCATTTAACAGCATGACCCTTATTTTGTTTTGGTTGCAGAGTTCTACTTGTGAGGACCTCTGCTTGATGGACAGACCTAAGAGAGAGAGTATAATTATAATTACAGAACATAATGATGTTATATTTGGAATGACCAATTTGAATATACTTGATGCTCTTAAAGGGGCAAGTATAATCTGCTCTAGTCTGTGTATATTAACAAATGTTTACAAATGATGAGTATATTTATTTGTAATTAGCATTCTAGTTAATAGGTGGATAATTGAAATCCCTATGTCTCATAGTGTTTAGTTCAAAAGTAAGGGGCTCCACCTTATTTAGGTATGCCTCATGGCGACTAGGTTCTATAGTTTGCCAGAAAATGGTAGTGAGTCTTATTTTTAGTTACTAGGATATGAAGAATATTGTGTTCATTAGTTATCTTTATGAGTTTTGAGGTGAAAGAGTTGCAGAGTTATATGGACACACCACCTACTGGTTATAAATGTATCCACTGCAGAGAATATGAACATGTGATGAGTACTGAACCCCCGTACTGAAGATGTGTTATCACTGCATTGGAAACGTGTTTCAAAACCATGTTTCAGTAATGACACAGATGCCTATATTTTCTACAATTAGAAAGGCTCCTAAGGGTGGAAGTTTCTTGTTTAGGCTTCTAGCTTTGACCATTGACACCCTTATAATGTACTTGTTTAGCTAAGTTATTAAGTGAAGCAGGTTTACTATGCTAAACTAGCCTAAAAGGGTTTTATGGAGGTAGAGAAGGCCCTGGACAGTATGTGAAAACACTGAATAATGAAGATACATGAATTTGTGTGATTTGGATAAATAAGTGTGACTGATCTGACTCCAAGTGGTGAATTGTTTTTGGATATTTGTACCAGCCATTGATTGCCCATAACAAGCACCATGTTTGCACACATGGATGCCCCTGAACGTACTTCATAACAGAACACCTTAGGCCAAACATCAATGACTGACTTTGCAGTCATGTCATTATAAATGAGGAAAATTGTTGGTACTCAAGGGAAAGCTGAACTGTGAACTTATCACCATTTGCTTGTAAGTTGCCATCCTCCATATATCTAGGAAAGATAAGGATGTGGAATTTGACTAAGAACCTGTTCAGGACTGCAGTAGTCTTCAGTCGGGTCAGATTGTCATACCTAAGTTGTTAGGTTGTTTTCAGAATGGTGGCATATTGAAGGTTTCCAACTGACCCCATTTTGTCAGATTTTGGAATAAAATGACACAGAAAGGTGGAGTAAGGAGATAGATCACAGATATTGGAAGTGTGTAATGATAAGCAGCATTCAATTCATTGGTTCCTTTAAATACTGACAATGATGCATCTTTATTTTTATATACTCAACATAGGCTAGCATGTATTTTCTCTTACACTATAGCTTAATGTTGACAACGCAAAAAAAGGTGTGCTCCTAACATGGAATCATATGTTTTGGCTTGTGAAACTCTGACATCATTGTGGTCACTTGCAGAAGAAGTCTAAAGAAAGGATTGATAACATATTGAGCTTAAAGTTAATCTTCTTCAGGATGGGTATACCACCACTCCTTAATAAAGGTAGACAAAGATACAGAAATGTATACCACAAAGATGGATGCCACCTTTGCCAGAATTATTTCAGGAATAGAAAGATGGAATGCAGATGAAGGTGAATGGTCTTATTAATCTGGCTATGGTCACTAGTAATGCGGAGAAGGTTAGGATGAATGAACTAAAGGTATTCTTTGTATACAAATAAATGTTTGTGATGTATTTATGTAATAGTATCATCAGATAAATTTGTAAATAATTTAATAGATATTAATAAGGTAATGCCTCAAACCTTTTTAGGAGAGCTAGCAATAGGGTGGCATTTCAAATTATTCAGATTTATAAACTAAGTAAGGGATTGTGTCTATACACATGTTGTTCATTAAGATATTAGATATACTTTTGCTTAACAATTGGTTCAGTAGAATGCAGGTCCATACCTCCCAACTGTCCAGATTTTTGCAGAATGTCCAGATTTTTGACTCATATTCCTGGTCTTTTCCTTATAAAATCTGCAGTTTTCTGGCAAATCACTGAGGACTGAAATCACTAAATAATGACAGACATTTGAGTTTCAGACTTCACATCCTTCAGAAAATACTTAATAATGTAAAACCTGTTGTTCTAGCAACTTTCTAAATTTTGTTTATTTTATTTATTTAACATTTGTTTACCGGGAAAGTCCGACTGGACACAGGTCCTTTTTCAGCAGAGACCAGGAGAGAAAAGCTCCATGAGTAACAATAAATTTTAATGTACAATAAAGTATAAAGTAAACAAAATGTAGTGTACACAAGAAAATACAAATCTGTTATAACATTACAACAAAACCTAGGCTTTGAACATAGCTAGTACTATTTGTAAAGTATGACTTATGTCAAGATATAAGGTTAAGACAGACGGGTAGGAATAAAAGATTATAAGAGCAATATTTAAAATCTATCCCGATTTTTGGGCCTCTGTAACTCCATTATTTCTGACTTTATCCAGATTCCTTGTGCTGATAGCTTGAGAGGTATCTGCAGGTCAGATGTGCATGCTAATAGATGGTACCTATAGATAAGGCTTCAGTCATTCAAATACCTCGTCAGAATTAAACATTGTAATGGATATGCATTGGTCACTGTGAATATCTGTACAATAACAATTCTTTACAAAAAATACACCTCAGGAGTTAAGGAATCAGTGCGGGTCTGTTGCCAAAAAGTAGTTAATAATTGTCTCGGAGGTTAGTGAACACCAGAGGTGAGGGATCCTGTAAGGTTAAGAAAAAGGCACTGCTATCGGGGGGGGGGTGGAGTGTTCAGATCTGACTAATAGGTACTACCAAACCAGGAAGGCAGTTGCTGCAGTAATCACTAAAGTTAAAGCCTGCAAGGCCCCAAAAGTTCCTCACCAAAAGGATAAAGGGTCTCAAAAATATGTCTTATGCTGCCCGACTGAAAGAACTCCAGCTCTATTCAGTCTCATACCGCTTGCTCAGAGGTGACCTGTGCCTGACATATAAGGCCATGTCAAACCCTGATTTGATGAATATGCTTCACCTCAAAAAATCTAGATCCCTCAAAACCACAAGGGCGGGAGACTTAAACCTTGACACGGTTATTAATAGAACATGCTGGAGGGACAGATTCATCACCCAGAGACTCCCTATGCTGTGGAACAAAATCCCGGTACATGTGAGGCAGAGCACCTCGCTGGCCTTGTTCAAGAGGAATCTTGACCAATGGATGGGGGATCGCAGATATACCCCAGGGATTACTTCAGTGTCACTGCTTGACAGAGGCACAGCAAAATAATAGGCATAGTTTTATTCAAACTAAAGGGGTGGCGAAAGCCAAATAACTATGGGCTAGGCTTATAAATGCCCTTGGGCAGATAGCCTAGTATGAACCTATGAACCTATGTGTGTGGAGTTTGGGGAGGTCATGGAGAATAACTTAAGGCTAGGCAGGAAATTGCTCAGACTTTTCTTAGCAAGTGGAAAAAATGCTGATCTCAACTGGAGACATTGTTAGTTCCTGAAAGGAATGCTATGAGAATTTCCTGACTCTGGTGGACATCCTTTTTTTCCTGCGGAGGCACTGCCAGAAGGAAATGCTGGAAGTGGGAAACATTGAAATGAACAAACTAATGGGCACAGTATTTTTTCATATAAGGGGTGGCGTAAGCCACAAAAATTTGGGCTAGGCTTATAAATGCATTAGGGCAGATAGCCTAGTATAAACCTATGAACCTATGAACCTATAATACAGATTCATTGTGACAATGTAGGGGGAGTGGATGACACCTGACCAGAAATGCCAGCGGTGTTGGTCATTGCTCTAATGTCATGGTTTGTGTGTCTTTTCAGTATGTGAAAGGTTAAGACACTACATCTGGACTGGCCAAATGGGGTGCTGCTCTATATTTATAAAAAAGGAGTGAGGGAGGAGGAGAATGTTTTCCATTTATAGAAACACTACACTGCTCAGCCTTCCTAGGAAACATATGACAGGTTGCCGGGAAGAATATTTCATCCAATAATTGAAGCTTTTAGTCTGGAAAAGCCATATACAGTCTTTTTTTACCATAGAACAGTGGATCAAAATATGTCCTTGCTTGGATAAGGAAGTGAGTATAAACTCATTTTGGCAGCATAAAATGCTTCTTTCTGTTGAAGGACATTAATCTCCACATCACCAGTTTTAATACAACCAGGTACTGTACTTGGAAATATGCTAAATCCCTGCAGCTCATTTGTTCTAGAGCCCAAACATTTCTCCTCCAACATATAGTATATATAGTAAAGGTGAACAGGTGCAAGTATTGAGTGTTGCCAGAAAATAAAAGCAATTCAAAATTTCCATCTAGAATGTAAAAGAAATATTGGGCTTTTGCATAATTTATCAGCTATATAACTGTTTTTTTATTTATTGCTTATCCATTGGCTACCTTGATCTCATGCTTTCTCATTAATCAGGAGCATGCAATGATTCTCAGTTTGGAAAGTGACTCTTAGATTTACAGCAAGTCTTACAGGTGCCAGGAAAAAGAAGTTATGTATTCACCATAACGTTCCATCTGAGTTGTTGTTCTTCATTTGTCTTCAACCTGTAGGTTGTGGGCACGGATCTGACTCAGCCGCATATCCAGCATCTGATCCCAGCTCAAAGCTCCTCCTCTACCCATAATGCCCCTGTGTCCTTCCTCCCTTCAGAACGAGTTTGCTGCCCAACTAGCATCCATACCTGACCCAACACCTTATCTCATACTAAATGTCTGTATAAGCAAAAAAGGGAAAGAGTAAGAGGTACGCAGGAGGTCACCATGTTCTCTACTCGTCAGACCACCACACAGCCTGTGCAAGGCAGGAGGAAGGAGGGGGGATGATTGAAAACAAATGAAGAACAACAACTCAAATGGAACGTTATGGGGAGTACATAACTTCTTTATCTAAAGTTGTTGGCTTCATTTGATCTTCAACCTGTGGGACAGAGTTCCCAGTGACTAAACATCTGGGAAGCCCTCATGGAAAGATATTGCAGAGCATGGCAGAGCCAAAGGATGCCCTATTCCTGAATATGATGTCCAACTTCTAATGCAAAATGAAGATACGAGATGAAGCCTAAGTGGCCACAGAGCAGATATATTCTAACAAAACTATGGACCAAAAGGCTGCTGAAGTAGCCATAGATCTGGTGGAATGTGCCTTTACATGACCTGGTGAGGATAAACCCCTAGCAGAATATACCAGAACAATACATTGGGAAATCCAATGGGCAATGGTGACCTTAGATATTGGTTTCCCCAAAAAGAATTTAGAGTAGGAAATGAAGAGCTGGTCAGACTTGCAAAAGGATTTAGTCCTGTGCAGGTAAAAAACTTAACTGTCTGTGCACATCCAACAAGTGCAATTTATATCCTCCCTTGTTTTGATAAATTGGGAAAAAGACCGGGAGATTAATCACCTGATTAATATTGGACTCCAAAGCTACCTTAGGGAGGAAAGATGGGTTAGTACACAAGGATACCCTATCCTTATGAAAAATCATATAAGGAGGCTTGACTGACAATGCTTGAAGCTCCAAAACCCTCCTGGCAGAAGTAATAGCAACCAAGAAGGCCATCTTCCAGGACAGAAATTGCAGGTCCACAGAGGCTGCAGGCACAAAAGGGGTTGAAACTAGAGCTTGCAGAACTAATGTAAGATCCCATGGTGGCGTTGGGTCCTTCACTGGGGGCCAAAGTAGAAAGGTGCCTTTTAAGAAGGCTTTGCAAAGCTTAGAGGATATTAAGGAAGCCATATTACCACCTTCATGAAAATTAGAAATCACTGCAAGTTGGACCTTGAATGTAGAAGAACTGGCACCTTGCTGAAAGATCCCTGCTAAAAATTCCAAAACCGTGGAAACCAGGACAGTGAAGGGATCTAGGGCATGCTGCAAGGCCCAGATCAAAAAAATGTTTCCATTTGCTGGAGTACACCTTTGTGGTGGAAGACTTATGAGCTGCCACCAGGATCCTTTTGACAGATGAAGATAAGGTGGGAGACCTAGCTATCATGGGAACTGGAACAGCCAAGCAGTGAGCTTAAGACTGCCCAGGTCTGGATGAGAAATAATATCCGGGACTGATACAACATCCACAGTGGAGCCACCAGATGAGACCACAGAGAGAGAGGAACCAGGCCTGACGAGGTCAGAATTGGGCAATGAAGATAACTAAGCTACCCAGCCTGTGAGCTTTCTGAAGGAATTTTGGAATCAGGGGAAGAGGAGGATAAGCATACAGAAGACCAGGGGGCCAAGCATGAATCAGAGCATCCCTGGGTTCTTTCCCGGTGGAAGGTTCAGAGTGAAGAACTTGCTACATTTCACATTGGAAGGAAAGGCAAAGAGATTGCAGCAAGGCTGACCCCACTTGATAAAGATCTGTTTTGTTAGTGAAGGATTCAGAGACCACTTGTAAGGCATCAGAATAGACCTGGTGAGCCTGTCTACTAGAATTTTGGACCTCCCCAGAATGTGCATAGCCTCCATAAAATGGACGGTGGAGATCACCCACTCTCACACTCTCATGGTTTCGTGACATAGAAGGTAAGACCTCATTCCTCCATGTTTGTTGATGTACCAGACCACAGACATATTGTCTGTCTGGATAGCAATCGTCACTATGGGAAGATGGGCATGGAGAGCCTGCAATTCTAGAAGCACCGCCCTCATCTCCAGGACATTCATATGCAATCTGGTCTCATAGGGGGACCACATGCCATTGACTGTCCTTCCTGAGCAGTCCCCCCCCACCATAGCAGGGAGGCGTCCATGGTCACCTTGCTGAGGGGGAAGGTGGAAGAAAAGATGGACTCCAAACAAGATCCGGAGAATAAATCCACCACAGAAGAGAGTCTCTGCACACCTGAGAGACTCGAACAGGATGAGACAAAGGGAGATCTAACATGGACCATTGGACTGCGAGAGTCCATTGAAGAAACCACATCTGAAAATGTGCCATGGGCAAGAGACTGAGCGTGGCCACCATGGACTCCAGCACCCTTAATACCATTTCCATTGTTGATGACTGAGCTTGAAGAATGCAAAGGACATGTAGCTTTAGAGACTGAATCCTCTCTGAGGTAAGAACGACTTTGGTTTGAATTGTGTCCAATTGAGCCCTAATGAAATCTAATACTTGAATCGGGGGCAGTGACAACTTTTTGAGGTTGATGGTAATGCCCAACCACTGGGCTAAGAGAAGAATGGAATCCCTCACTTGACTGAGCTGATACCTAGAAGGGGCAGCGAGGAGCCAATCATCGAGTTAGGGGAAGACCTGAATGCCTTGGAGTTTCAGGTGAGCCGCTACCACTGCCATCACTTCGGTGAACTCCCTGGGGGCTGTGGTGAGAACAAAAGGGAGCACTCTAAACTGATAATGATCGGCCCCCAGACAGAAGTGGAGGAATTTCAAGAGCACCTGTCCATTCTGATTTGTTAGGACATATCCTGAAGGTCGATTGAGCACATCCAATTGTTCTCCTGCAGGAAGGGCAGGATAGATAGAAGGGTGACCATCTGGAATTTCATCTTGGCTACTGACAGGTTAAAGGTGGAGAGATCCAGAATGGGTCTTAAGTCTCCCGTCTTCTTTGGCACCAAAAAGAACCTGGAATAATTGCCTAACCTAGACTGGACTGGGGGGATGGGTTGGATGACTCACTTTTCTAGCAGCTTTGCAATTTCCAGTGCTGTATCCTCCCTTTGCACTAGTGAAATATCCAGGATGTGTCTGGGAGGAGGAGGTGACATGAGAAAGGAGACTGAATAGCCTCTGGATATAATTTGCAACACCTAACGATCTTCCATGATGGACTCCCACACTGTTAGGTGTAGTGATGGACAACCCCCAACTGCCTCCAGAGATGAGCAGCCGGGCAGCCATTCAGGGTTGCTGCTCGGGTCTTTCAGAGAAAGGCTCTTGAGACCCTTGATTTCTCGGACCCCCCTCTACCTCTAGTGTGGCATCTATCAAATCTCCCTCTGCCCCTGGGGGAAGGTGAGTCCTGAGTGTCCTGGGAGTAGCTCTGAGATTTTCAGAACCACATCTTCTTGGCCCCTCACTGATTCCTTGAGAAGGTTCATCGAGGGGCCAAAAAGCTGATCCCGACAGCAGACAGAGTCTTCCTGTCCTTCTCACTCTGAACTAAGGTGTCACGTACCAACTTCCCAAAAAGGGAGGAACTGTCATACAGGGCATTTGTAAAAGATGCCTTAAAGGGTTCCAGAAAGGCACAGAGCATGAGCCAGGCATGGTGCCTGATGGCAACACCAGGAGCTCTAGTGGAGCCCTCAGTTGCATGGGAGACAAGACATATAGAGGTGTTAGCGATAGATGTTAGGGTGGCCATTCAGGAGGAGTACACCTTCTTGTCCTACACTGACACAGATCTGGGGTACACTCAGCGACCTCCTTGACTAGGTCTCACTGCAGCCTAATCAAGTGTGCCATATAATTCAGCACATGCACAGAAAAGGTCGCTGAAGCATACACCCACTTCCCAAAATGGTCCATTGTCCTGGACTCTCGGTCAGGAGGGTGGACTGTGGAGCTCTCCTGGGTAAGCTCCTTCTTAGTGGTGGCTGCCACCACCATGGCATCAACCAGGGATCCCTTAGTCCTATGGGTCCTGTCCAAAGGAGGACTCAAAACCTTGTACAGGTGTTTGGGAATGGGCTGCACTATGTTCAGTTCCTTCCATGCCTGAGATGTAATGAGATCCACCAAGGGATCCACGGGAAGGGACATCCGGGTAGTAGAGGGTCCAGCAGAAAATGCCATCAGAACACTATTTCATCTGGGTTGGGTTTTTGGATGGCCCACACCCCACGCTGGCGTAAGATTTCCATGATGACTCCAAAGGAGACATCTTCAGGTGTGACTGGGGGAAAACCTTCCCTTCCTCCGAATTGGTGTCTTCTGTGAGGGACTCCAGTGTAGAGTCCAAGTTTCTCCTTTTGCACATACATTTGCAAGGAACCTCCTCAGTGGGGGACCCTGGGGAGGACTCGCCAACATCTTGCTGCTCCCAAGATGGAGCACCCTGTGGCAAAGAGACAGCAGGCTGTCCTTGAGATGGTAGAATGGTCAGATCTGCACCAGAAACAGAAAGAGCAGGACAGACCCTCTCCACCATGTGGAAAGCCAAAGGGGAACGGGCCCCCTGGGAAGGAACAATTGCCGGAGCCATAACCTTCTGACTCAATGGGAGAGCTGGAGCCAAACCTCCAGGTGCAGCAATAGCAAGGGGAAGGCTCTGCTCCAAAAGGCTTGGAGTCAATGCCATCCCCTCAGATCTGGCGCCAAAGCTACAGCTCTGAGAGCCAGATGGATCTGAGCTAGTAGGATATGACCTGCTTAGGGCCATGGCCGACATCAAGGTACATGTTAGCATCGGAGCCATCCCCTCGACGCCGAGTGTCCTCGGATCCAAGGGCTCCAAAACTGGAGACCAGATCGGATAAGGAGTAATAGGGACGAAAGTGGATTGCATGCCCCCCGCTCCTGAGGGAGAGGGGCAGGCAGGACTCCCAACTGTATCTGAGTGTGGATAAACTTCTGCATCATCCTATCCATCTCTGCTTCAGAAATGTGAGTGGAGCGAGAAGAGGAGGCCACCAACACGAGCTTAGATGGGCAGTGAGGGGAAGCCTGCACTGGTGACCGGGTCCGAAGATCCTCCGGCTCCAGACAGAACCAAGGGGAATGGAGCCAGGGAGACTCCATCCTTGGGGGTGACCTAATTTTTGCTGGAGGGCCTGCCAAAGTTAAGTGATCCGGGGATCGCTTCCTGGCCCTGTCCTTGGACTTTGCCATTTTGTCTCCATCCCCGGACCTCTTGGCAGGAGGTTGAATCCCAGAGGCTGAGGTGTAGATGGAAGTAGAAGACAGGGCAGAAGACGCCTGTGCCCTGGTGGTAGGAGGGGGAAGAAGGCCCTTCAAAATTAACTTATTTCTCCTGTCCATCAGTGCCTGGCAAGTAAACACAGCACAGATGGAACAGGAGTTCTCCAAACAGGCTGCCCCAAGACATTCAATGCACAGAGTGTGGCCATCAGCTGGAGACAGCTTGTGACCACACTGTGCATTTTCAGAAGCTTGGTTTGGGAGTTTCTGACATACTCCCAACCACACAGCCCAAGGCACTCACTCAAACAGAGACCACACACATGAGTTACACAGGAAAGAGTTTTTTTTGTTTTAACCAATGCAGTGAGCACAAGGAGAGGTAGAAAAACAGGAAAGGGGGAAAGGATATTAGAAAAATAGAGCTAAAAGGAATAATAAAGTCACTTACCCAATAAATTTAGCAGAGAGCACAGATTGCAATGCAGACTTAGCGCAGCAAACGAGACCTGAAGGGAAGAAGGAGACAGGGGCATTATGGGTAGGGGAGGATCTTTGAGCTTGGATCAAAAGCTGGATATGTGGCCAAATTAGATCTGTGCTGGATCCGGGAACCCACAGATTGAAGATCAAATGAAGACAACAACTTTAGAGCAGTAGAGTGTTTGGCCATTAGATGTTTGTCCAGTCAAGTTGTGATCCAGATTTTACCTACCAGGGAACCTATTACTACATTTTTAACCTTTAAAATAAGGTAGTATTAATTTAAGAGGAAGAAATGCTAGTCTGGCAGTAAGACACATGGGGCAATATTTTGTAGCACTACAGCAATAAATTGCATGTCCCTACTGTGGTGAGATGTGAATTTCTCCATGCAGCCATCCCACTAAGGACCAACTAAGAAGCTAACTATAAATTGTAAAAAAGATGTAATGAATTCCTATAGGACCTATAAGTTTAGGGTTGTATTGCTCGTTTTATAGCCAGCTGCCATAAATTAGTCATTTGTAATCTTTTGGTCACAAAGTTTTAATGTGGTATCAATGATAGGCTATGTCACTGTCATTGCACACTCTTGAAAGTTCATTTTTGTTCGCCAACAATGAGATCATCCTTGAGAACATAGTGATATATTCATAGCATACTTCATGTTATGGACCATTATGGTGACCAGATTAAAATATGGTCCACAGATTAGGAATTCTGCAAAACTACATTTTTTAAAGAAAGTTCCATCATCATTTTGCATTTTTAATAATTCTCTGCAATTTACAGTTTAGCTTTTGTTTCAATTATTTAACATGTAATAATGGGATATGAGTAGTAATCCACACATGAATATTTTTCAGACATAAAATCAAAATTAAAAAGAAAAATGAAAAGGAAACAGTCTACTATAAAAAAATCAAAGGTGAATGAGTTGCAAAAGAAGACTGGAATAATTGTTTATAATCCCTAACATGCAACATACTGAATATAAAACATTCTGCCTTAGAAGCAAAACCAACAGTAGTTACTGTAGGTCATTACAATAAATAGATTGGAACTAATATATAAATCATATGAAAATGTTAGTTTAATTACATTAATCACAGCAGCTGCTTTGCAATGGTGAATCATTTGTATTTATTAATCAGTCTGTTTTTCACTGGCTTAGTTTTCTGAGAGTAGAAACAGAATACAATAAATGTTAATAAGAATAGACCAGGTCTAAGAAATTATTTTCTGAAATGTAATAATTATTTGTCAAAAATAATTAATCTATAACTTGTTAGTACTACTACTTGCCTGTCTTCTGGCATCTGTAATTGTTGGAGTAACCTTTACTGTACTCTGCCATTGGTAAGCCTGAATTTTAATTATATATAAAGGATCTTCTTTGCTTGAAAGAGTCCTTATAATAGACAAAGCTGTTAACTTCCCTTTTTGAGTGTCTGTGTTCTTTTACAGCACTATGGTCAGGTACATACTGATGGGGGCATTATACTCAATTACTGGTCTAATGATGGCAGAGTACAGTGAAACAATGACATATTCAACCTAGACGTTATACCTTTGCATATAAATTCTTCAACATTGAATGATTTCCTTAGTATAGTAGACACATGATGGGACATAGTTTACATTGGGGATATTAGCATAATGGTTAAGGTGCTTACCTTACAAGTACAAGGTGCAGGGTTTCATTCTCACATGAGGTAATTGGCTAACCTTAAAATGACTCACAAGGGCAGTTAGCCTAGTACTAATCTATGAACCATTATTTGAATCTATGAGCCTATGTACTTTATAACAATATGCTCATATAATAAAGGGACATAAGTTAACTTACAATCTAGTTTCTAGCTGAATTTTTTTCTGATCTTCTTAAAGCTTTCCTTCAACTTAATATACTAGAGTATTAATAAATTTACTGACAAAATATATAATAATGGCTGTTTTGACTGCAGACAATAGTTTTACATATGTTAATAAATGAAGGAATTTGTGAAAATACTTCAGTTAGTACTTCATCTTCAGTTGTTTGTAACTCTTGGGTTCACCAGAAGTACTATTCAATCATAGCCTCCAAATAAGCTTCATACCAAACAAATGGAGGACTGCAACTGTTACAGCTTTGACAAAGGCAGGCCATCCACTGACCTAGGAAACTATTGCCCCATAAGCCTAACTAGTCTTATATGTAAAGCCATTGAAAGAATAATCATGGACTTGATAAATAGTGACATAGGAAACTTTCAGACATTGGATCCACGCCCGTCTGGCTTTATCAAGAGCAAGTCATGTCCACTCAACCTGGTGAACTTCTTTGAGAAGCTCACTAAAGTAACAGACAAGGGTGAAACAATGCATACTACCAATATCGAGCTGAACAACGCATTTGACACACTATCCCACTCAAGCATTTGACACCAACCTCATTCAGTGATTATAGACAAGCTGACAAAATTAGTTATAAACCCCTGTATCACACAGTCTATAGCCAGCTAGTTCACAGATAGGAAACAAGAAGTCAGAATAGGGGAGTCTACCTCTACAAAAAGGCCAATCACTAGTGGCGTCCCCAGAGCTCTATGCTGGGGCCTCTCCCTTTTGGAATCTACTTCTCTAGGGTCAAGATCAATGTCAAATGCCTCTGGCTGATCAAGTTCACAAATGATTGCAAACTAGGCACAGTCACAGAATTCCCCAAAGACACAAACATCCTCCAGGAAGATCTCACAGACTAATAAATGGTGCCAGAATCATGCTCTAAAACTCAAAGCCAAAAAATGCATAGTAGAAACTTTCAGAAAGATGGCCACCCATTGAAATGACTGCATTGATAATGCATTCCTGAGAGATGACCCTGTGGTCAGGGACTTGGAAATGCATGCGGACAGAGATTTGGCCTTTGGCCATCCTCCATCTACTCTAGTAAGGAAATTGTTCAGTGGTGAGCAACGTATAAGCAAGGGTATAGCATCTAGGTCCAAAGATGTCATTGTTCCACTGCCCTTATTAGAACAATCACTGAGTGCAATATCTCCTTCATCATGTACCTGACAGGCACATACACCAACTGCAGCATCCCTAGGGTTTCTTTATAAAGAAGAACATAAGATGTAGACAACATATCCCAAGCAGACTGCTTCAAAGCTTTATCCATATACTCCTACAGACTGCTTAGTGACAATTAATGTCTGGGCTAGAAGGCATCCACTGATCCACCCCTTATGGACCTGTTGCACATCCCCAAAACAAATAACATCAGAAAAACTCAATAAAGGAACATAAACCTTGTCTGCAACATAAATAAGACATGTTGGAGGGACATGTATGGATCTCAGAGACTACCCCTTCTCTGGAACAGGCTTCCCATCCATGTGAAGCAGATTTCCTGCCTGCACAGCTTAGATCAAGGAATGGCGAACCACAAATTTATCCCTGGTATGACATCTATAAGCATGTAAATGCTCAACCACTCTTGCCCAAGTTATAGCCCTATAAAATATGTGGTATCATAACCTGTCCAATACATTTGGGACATCTGGGAACCAAAGATTTAAAAAGGCCATTTATAGCTGTTAGCCTAGTAATCACCCATGAAACTGTGAGCCTATAAACTTAACATTAATACCTTGTATGAGTAAGTCTGGAAAATAGCCATGCTTCATTGAATCTAAGGGATAAAAAGCCCAAACTACAACTTAAACTAGTTTCTTGGGCAACTGTTGCAACTGGTGTGGGGGCTGAGATAAGTAAAGAGCCTTGTTTACTCACCTCTTAAAAGTTGTGAAGTATACAATGATCTATTTAATATTAATAAGTCAGTATGACGTAATATTTGACTTATGAAAATTTTAAGAACATTTGCAGAAGTCCAGCAATCCCTGAAGGAGCCACATATGGGTAAAACATCAGATCACACAAAATAAGGCAATCATATTTTGTTCAGTTAGAGAAGCTACAGAAATTATCTTTGTCACCAGATTTAAATATGCTACACACAGATGAATTACCACCATCTCACATTCTTCCAAAAACTGTCTACAAATATGATCTCTGTCATTAGATTAGAACATGATTCATACACATGGATACCACAAGATCACAGCCTTACAGACATTACCTACAAGTAAATCAACTAAGTCAACTTTTTCTAAACATGAATAATTTGATAACTGTTGAAATAAAGTAGTTATTAAATCTGATGCTGAGATTCATCAGTGGAAGCAAAGCTTGATGCAACATCAGACAATCTGAATGAAAGAGAGTTTGAGTGCTAGGCAAATGTTATATAAACTTCATCAATATTAAAGTCAGCTGCTTCTTGTTGTTTTGAAAACTATCGGAGTGATACAGAAAGCCATGCACAATAAAATTTGCAAGCAGATTTTAAAGAAAGAGAATTCTTTGGTGTTCATTTTGTACACCTGATAAAATTAATAATAAGCAGAGATAGGTGAGGAAGAAACATAAGAAATACAAGGGGCAGGCAGTACAAAAGGCTTGATTTTTCTGCTGGGTGTACGAGAGCTGCTTAATGATATTAAGCTATCAAACTATCTGTTAGCTTAGTTGTGAAGAATAAAATTATGAACTCCTAATGAGCTTTATCCCGGAAACTAGGATTTAATTTGTTCAGACTAAATATACCGACTGCCTGACACAGAACAAGCTAGTTAACCAAATAGTGCTCCTGGGTTGCCTCTGAAAAGAGGTTTTTGGGCAGTGGATTTACCCGCTTAACAAATTATTTAAATAAATAATAAATAACTAGAATAATTATAAATTAATTTTTTTTCATTTTTTTATTGTATGTGTCTTTTATTCCACTGCTTCTTAAATGAAATTGATACATTTTAATTTACATATAAGTTTATTTTGAAAACATATTTTTATAAGCATGTTAAAATATGGCAGAGGGTGCTTAGTCAAAGAAATACTGTTTTTATGTTTCCTTATGCAATAGTTACTCTGTTGTTAGAAAATGTTTTGAGGCATGTATTAGCAGAGAAAAGAAAGAAACTAAAAACAGGATACTGTTTCAACTTGGTTGTGGAACAAAGAGCAGCTTTACAAGATGTATAGTTGAACAAAGATAACATTATTAGGCAGATTCATAAGGGTGAGCTAATATGGCTCAGAATCAACTTCATTGTGTGGAAAATGTTTTAAACATCAGTCACACAATACCTTCTAGGCATCACTTAAAATGATCTAGATCACTTTTTCCAAACAGAAATTAAATCAATTGTGAATCATGTCTTAGAAGCTGGTGTAGCTCACAAAGCTAGCTTGATTATGTAGTAAAATAATGATTCTATACATTGCTAAAACTGTACTAGACACATTTCACTTCCCCAGATCAAACTTCAGTGTTGAGAAATGCCGCTATAACTGAGCATATTTCCTGTTTCTCTGACTTGCTAATTAATAATGTTTGCCTGGGCTAGAGATAAGGCTAGCCCTGAGATACTACACATTGTAGAAAACATGAGCATTCAGCATGTTTGGATTTCGGCTGCCACATGCATTATAACAATTTACAAAATGGTCAGATTAGAACTCCAAACCTGGCTGGTCAAACTAAAGCAATAAAATGGCTGTTTTTATTGCATAAAGCCCATTAAAGAAGAATATCCTTCTGAGAAAGACAAATTACATTAAAATGTCACTGAGCTATTTGGTTCTACAATGGAATAATAATGAACAGCAAAACCACTGGCATCAAAAATGTAAGAATTATGAAAAAGTTGACCAAGTATTTTTTTGTAGGGGGCAAACTCCTTGCACCCTCAGATGTAGGGAAACAAGCCCTGACATGTCGCAAGCTTATATATACCAACTATATGGTTGCACCAACCTCAAGAAATGTAGAGGTATGCCAAAAGATGGGAATCACCACCAGTGCTCACTTAGAAATCACACTGGCAGTGATTTTCAATGGAAAACAGCCATCAGCATTCTACTCTTTGGCATCTTGTCATTTCGACAAATGATGCTCAGAATATTTCATCTTGGCTATCTGTAGAGATACACATATCCAAATAGAACTGTCATAGAAAAAAATTACCACCATCTTGAAAAGATATTTAGCACAGACAAAAAGCTACCAAACAAAGAACAGACACAAAACAATAATTAAATAAGTAGAAACTATCTCTCCAACTCAAATACATTACTAAATCTGCATAAAAGTTGAACAAAATAAATCAAAACAGAGCTCACACGTGATGTAAGTTAAACACACACTTTAAATTAACAAAATGTTAAAAATATTTAACTACATTACCTGATCAGTAAATGTCATGCAAAAGTTAAAAAATACCCTCACAAAGAAAGTAAAAGCATAAAGCCAGAATCAGAACATTGAACAGTGCAGGCAGGGCAGGAAGTGAATTGAATGTATTTAGTCCCCTTTAGTCTTCTACACAGCTCAGGTATATTTTTATCAACCAGAGGAGAAATTCTGGAGAGTAATTAATAAAGATTTGAAGGATTTTATCCTAGATGGGATGAAGGCACGATTCAAGTGGGGTAAGATGAGCCTTCCAATAGAACAAAGTTGTTTAGGATTACCTGATTTGAAGAGATATTTTAGAGCGTGATAATTATGTCTCTTATACAAAACACAAGCAGAAAACTATAATTCAAAATAGAAGGGGATGACGAAGCAGAGAAGAAATTCAAGAAATAATGAGAGTGGGATTTTGGATGCAAATCCTAAAGAAGAATAATAACACTCGTACAGAATATTATAGTCATAACGTAGCAGAAACTATACAACTAAGCCAGCACAGTAATGGAGAAAGAAGATTCTGCTAATAGGGACGACTGTAATTATAGGTACAGAGGGGGCTGGAATTTATTGGAGGAAGCTGGCAAAGGAACCAAGGTATTCAGAACAAATAATTAGAGAAAGGTAATAGAATGGAAAGAGGCCAAGAAAACATTTGGACTGCAGGGATAGAGACTACCTTCTGTATCAGGGATTGATATCAGAGTATAGGGAAAGATAGAGGGATAGGGGAATCCTAAGTGAAAAACCTGCACTGGTTGAGTTTTTAGTTGACTCTAGAACAGAAGCTGCTGTTAAAAAGGGATAATAGGGCATATAATATGTTGCATGATAACTATAGGAATCAAAACCAGGAAAAAACAGAACAAATAACCAAAAATATTCCCAGGTGAAATGGACTGCTGAGGAGTCGCAAACCAAGGATGAAATGTTTATTAAGCTTTAAGTGAATAGAAATCAGCTTTTCATCAGTAAGACATCTTCAGAATACAATAAACCCACTGAAGCAGTTCCTATACACACACACACACACACATATATATATATATATATATATATATATATATATATATATATATATATATATATATATATATATATATGCATATGCATGCACTAATCAGCTGATAGTCTTAATCAGATTTAATTGTGACAAAATGAAAATATCTGAAGTGAAGTTTAAAAAACACACCACTAAAACATTTTTTCTCTACCATAAAAAAGACTGAATAAAATATAAAAAACTGTATTTATATAAGAAACTTTAATAAAGACTAAGTAAATACACCCAATAAAACCTTTTAAAACCACAGTATAAAATACAGTAAAAAATGACCCCGCCCCATAACTATTTTAGGTTTTAAGTAATATATATTCCATATGTATAATAATGTCCAACAATAGTGGAATTTCCAGCATGAATAATAGTGCATTTTTATGTGTTTAGGCTAATATTTCTCTGCCCCAAATTTTAGCAATGGCATTAGGGATAGGCAGTCATTAATTCCAGAGAAATGGGTGGCATCTAATTTAATTGGCCAACTCAGCTCTTTTAATTCCAACTTGTCTTTCTATCCACCGCTCTAGAATCAGCAGGACCATTTTCCAATATAGTGAACAAAAATTACTTAAAGCCACTACAACAGGCAGAATGTCTATATAAAGCATTGTTTGGATTTTTATTAGATATCTCATATTGGTGTTCATATGTCCTTTTCTTTAGCTGCCTTTCTGTTTCCCCTACATAAAATGCAGGGCAGGACATACACACAACCAAACACACCACCCCCTTAGATAGACAATTCCCTTCCTGTGAGTGGATGATAGACTTTGCTGCATTTTGCAACTGCGGTACTGGGTGGCCCAATATATATTTACACTGGCTACACATTCCACATTTTTGGGTACCTTTACTAATGTTTTTCTTCTCCTTATTATCACCATTAGATTCTAAAATATTTGTGATATTTTTACCTTTTTTGTGTATTAAAGTGGGCCTATTACCACTGTGTCTCTGATTTGTCAGTCTTCTACTAATATCACCCAATTTTTACTTATGTCCCTAATGCTATTGGAACCAACATCATATTCAAGTACCATAGTTCTAAAGAAGTTTCTAGCCTTTACTACTTCTTCATATGCTAAATGTGGACAAGCATCTACTCCTTCTTCCCCATTTTGAATATTATTATCATTAGATATCAAAATAGCTCCCTTTTTGAATCCTGTTCCCAAGAGGGGTAGATAGTTCTTCCCTCTCTTTTTGCAATCTCTGTGCTAATGGTTCTCATAAAATCCTCAGAGTACCCCCTCTCAATCAACATATCCTCCAATTTTCTTTTCTCATTTCCAAGAGTTATGTTATTAGACCCCATCCTCTCCTATCTAATAAAGTGTCCTTTAACAAGACTTTTTTTCAGGGACAAAGGATGCATACCATCCTCTCCAATCTAATAAATTGTCCTTTAACAAGACTTTTTTTCAGGGACAAAGGATGCAAACTACTGAAATGTAAATAACTGTTTGAAAAACTGGGTTTTCAGTGAATAGTAGAGGAAAACCCATTTTCTTTCTTCTCTAAGGTGATGTCCAAATAATTGATGCTTTTTTGCCCATTTGGTAAGTTAATTTCAGGAAAGGGGTAGTATTATTTAAATACTCTATGAACCCAGGAATTTCCTTTATGTTCCCCACCCAGAGGACAAAGATGTCATCCAAATATCTGAGATATAATGAAAACTTCTTTTCAAAAAGGGAACCAAAATGAAGTGTCTCTCCCAACTAAGCATCACCAAGTTTGCATAAATGGGGACACAAGCAGCCCCCATCACAACTCCCTATTTTGTTTGAAGATGTTACCCTCAAACCAAATATAGTTGTTGTTGAGCAAAATCTTCATACATTCCATAATAAGCCTGAACTGTTCCCCATTAACTAAACCAGACCTCAGGACTGCTTCAATAAACAGTTCCACTACTAGAAAAAAGATCTTTCACGTCTATCGTCAGAAAGATGACATCCTTGTTCCAAAGGGCATGTGTGATACTACCCAAAAAATCCCAAGAGTCCTTAACAATGTGGTTGTCCATTTTATTGAAAAGGTTTCATGGTCTAAAAGGAGGGTGCTGCAGGTTCTTGTGAATTTTAGGGATCCCAAAGAAAGATGGAATTCTGGGGTGATTGTTCCACAAAAACTTCCAAGTCGTAAGATCCATCCCATCCTGCAGAATTTCATTCTCCAAAAACAGATCTATATATTGGTAGGAACCATGTACTTTATATACTCTGTTATAACATTTCTTTAGAGTATTCTTCTCTCCTGCAAACACCCCCCCCCCATCAGATTTCATTATTCTAAGGTGGGGATTCCTTTTCATATTATCTAAAGCATCATGTTCTTCTTTAGTAAAATTAAAGGCACTATAGTCCTTTTTCCCCAAAATATTAAAGCGATAAATGCTATGCTCACATATTTTGGAAATTGCTTCAACTGTGGAATGGGGAATGGGCATTGCTGTACTCTTTTACTTTAAAATTAAATAATTGGAATATCCTTTCTTTTCTACCCTTTCCACCTTGTTATCCTTGCATTGGATAGCAAAATTCATTTTTCTGAAGAATAATTTAAATTCCATCATGGTATTTACCAAGTTTTGTTTAAAAGTAGGAATAAAGGTGAATCCTTTCTTAAAAATGGAAAAGTGCTCATCAGTGATATTGTAGTCAGTGTAATTGTAAATTTATTTTTCTTAAGAACCATAGGGATACTACCGGGTAGGTGAATATCATACATGGGCTGCAATTTTTGCTCCACCACCCCTTGTAACCCCTGGATCCCTCACTGGTAGAAATGGTTCTGTTGACTTTGCACCTGCCTCCCTGGGGGAGCTATTCAAAGATGGTCTGATTACTTCAGCAAGTAACATTACAGCAGTCTTACTGGATATCTCCACGTGCAAATACAGTGGTCCGGAGGCACAGGTAATGTAAATTAGACATATGCTCTGCCCCAGAGCTGTACACTGTAATTAAATGAGTGTGATTCAAAGGTAAGTTCTACTGCAGTAATTTGGAGAGAAGCAAAGGGAACATGCATCTTTCTGTGGTATATATCCATTGTTGTCTATCACAGAAGAGGAGTTGTTACTGCCACAGCAAGTAAGTATCGTGAGGTGGCATATGTGTGTAGAACTGATGCAGGCAGAGTTTATAGCCATCTAGAAAAATTCAGTCATAGCAATATATCAAAAAGGTACCACATGAAAGTCATGTGGAACAAAAGATCATCTATTTTTAAACAAAGCCATAGTGGAGAACTATAAACAAGCAAGAATCTAAGTATGACACAGCTAGATTACAAATAAAGCATTCAACAAGATCACACATTTACTTATTAGATTAGATTAGGTTACAGTGTAACTCCTAGAAACCAACCTCCTTTAAGACATCTCATCTGCTTCTTGTGGATAATTTAAATTTGTATAGTTCATCAGATGGGGATCTAAAAGCACAACTACAAATGGTTAAAACTTTCTCAGATAATACAAGAATGACATTTGGTCTTGATAAATGTGCAAAACCAACACTCATTAAAGGAAAGCTCCATCACCAACAAAATATCAACCTGGGACAGGAATGTGATATAAAGGAACTTGAGTAAGAGGGAATGTATAAATATTTGGGAATAGATGAAGGGTTGACAAAACATGAACAAAAGAAAACAAAGCTTAGTAAGGAATACTTACGAAGAGTAAAGTTAGTATTGAAAACTACTTTGACATCTAGGAATAAAGTCCAAGCTATGAACCAATTTACTCTTACTGTTGTAACTTACAGCTTTGGTGTGATTGACTAGCCTAAACAGCACTGAATAAGTTGGACAAGAAAGCAAGAAAAATGCTTTATGCTTAAATGATATATAAAAAGCAATGCATACCAAAGTTACCCATTCCTCATTCTGAAGGAGGTATGAGTGTCCTCAAAAGTGACCGTATGCAATTGTGGGTCTATTACATATTGGCTGTCCTCGTCATATCCCAATATAGTGAAAGTTCTAAAACATGAAAAGAAGACATCTAAGATGGCATCCTTACTTAGTTTAGCAGAAGCATTTAGGGAGACGTGGAAATGAAAATCAAATCAGAAGTAGACATGAATCAGACAAAAGTAGAAAGTGCAAAAAAAGAAAGAAAGAAAAAAGATTCCAAAGAAAAGGACCAGAAGAAAATGAAAGAAAATCGGAAGGTCTATAAACAGAGTGACATAATACAGAAAACGCGTAGAACAAGCTCATGTTGACCAAGATTTGATGGAGAAATGCTTAAGGAGAGGTGAATTGCAATCTAAAGCTGAAAGGCTAACAACACTAGTGCAAGATGGTGAGTTACAAAAACAGTTTACAAAATCCATTGAAAATTGTAAAACAGAAATGGAAACAGAGTCACATCTTGTTGCTGGGTGTGATACACTCATGGCTGAAGGTCTGTATACCGAAAGAGACAATAATTTGGCAAGAGTGTTTGCTCTGGGGAAAATAGAAGTAGCTGAGAAGCACTGGACACATGAACCACAAAGCATTGTTGCCAGTGATAAAGTTTATATCACATGGTATCACCCAGTACCAATAGCTTAAAAATAGATACAAGAAAACCACATACACTAGTGCAAGAAAAAAAATAAAGAAGCATTAATCACTGAAATTGCTACACCCTCTGATTATAGTGTTTCATGCACAGAAAGATGCAAAGTTATAAAATACCAGTATTTGCAAACAGGAATTAGATCATTGTGGAAAAAAGATATCAAGACAGTTCTAATACTAGTAGAAGCAATAGGACTAATAAAAAAGAATTTAAAAAATCATTGTTAAATATGCTCCCAATACATGTAACCCTGTATAAACTGCAGGAGGAGGCACTTCTGGGTACACTGTTGCTGCTGAGAAGAGCACTCATGACTAGCATCAAAGACTGAAATAATACTAATTTCATGAACTCTAACTGTACCTTGACATAGGAATGGAGGTGCATTCCCGTCATGATATTATAAACCCAAAACATTTACAGACATTAAAAAGAGCTTATTGCTTTGTATAGCACAATTCTGATGGAAATCTCTGCAAGTTTTACATTGTTGTCCAGTTCCCTAAACTTCCTTAGAATGTTATGGAATGAGTTAATTTAGTGACAGGTAAGCTGCAGAGTTTTACTGACTGGGACAGCTCTTGTCTGATAGGCAACATGGAACCACTTTCCTCCTTTCCTTCAGCCAGGTTAACAATATTTAGATTATTATGTCAACTTCAGTTTTCTAGATGATCTCATTTTAATTCTATTTATTGGTTGATCTGCTGTAACTGTGCAATTTGCTGGGAATGTATGATGCAAATTTTTTTTGGGTCCTTCATTCTTCCTGTTACTATTTTATATGATTTGAGATCACCAGTAGTTGGGCCTCCTGGTTCTGACTTGCTTCCTTGAGGACCAGTGGGTCCTTCAGTACTTCTTGCACCAAGCTGGTTAGTACTGGTAGTGATTCTTGAATAGGATCCTTGCTCTGAACAGCTTCTGATGCTGATGCAGCCATGTTCTCCTTTCCAATCAGAGCATGCACTACAATGTCCATCATACAAGCAATAATGCCCAACAGGGTGTGGTTTGAGCGTCTTTTCAGGCTTGTTGGCTGTTGGTGAAGCACCCTCCAAGAGGAAAAAACGCTGAGAGAAGAAGGGAGCCACTTTTGAGATTTTAAGTATTTTTTCTCTGTTTATTTGCTAAGTTTTTCTGCATAGCTGCCTAGCTTGAGCATTTTCTGGCTTGTTAAACTTGATTTCTGTATTAGTAGCTGTATTTAGAGCACAACCAAAAGCTGTTTGCTGAATTTCCTGTTTGCACTTAATTTTAAATCGTTTTTTCTTAAAACTTGCATATTTTCTGTCCTTGACCTAGCACTCTTGTGTGGGGTCATTTACTGCACTGTTATAACTTGATATTACTTGTGAACCTCTGCTATCTCTGTAAAAACAAAAACAAAAAAAAATCTTGCTTTTTTCCCACTTTTCTGAGAGTTAAAAGTTCAGTTACAGGCTTGCTGTTCCTGAACTGTTTGAAAGTTTCTGTGAGGCCATTTTGCTTGGGCTGAGGGAGGGTCTCTGTGTTCATCAGTGGCAGTGACTAACATTGAGCAGCTTCCCTGCCCCCGTAGAGGTGGTTACTGACTTGAAACTGTAGTTTTATTGGCCACTAGGGTCATTTCCATAACTCCTTCATTTGTCCTCAGAGGAGTGGTTTAAGGCAGTAACTTGTAGTTTATTGGCCATTTTGGGTCAATTCCTGTCTTTTCCAGCCCCTGCTATAAAGCACGCTTTAGCCAAGATTAGCGGAGTTGCCACTGTTGCACACTAAGGCAGCTCGGTTAAGCAGGTTTAAACTATTCGGCTACCTAAAGTCCACTCTTCAAATTTTCCCTTAAAACTACCTTCCTCGAACTATACTACTGATCTAATCAGCGTATCCTATAATTAAAAGATCATCTCTACTTGACTCCAAGTAGACTATTCTCTATCTGTTAAACGTAGCACTTGCTCCTACAGTACTTATTACCTTGATACGGCACTCTTGTCATAGATAGTACCCCAAAAGGCAACCCCCATTTCTCGGTCACCCACGTCCCCGGAATCTTTTTAAAGTTTTTGTCTATTCCTTCTAGCATGTCGAGGGATCAGTTGCTAGTGTCCTCTCCTGCTCAGCTGGTGAACCTGGGAATATTGAGGCAATGTTACAATTGCCTCATGTACACAGACAACCCTCTCCTCCTCCCACAAAACACAAATACATGCGAGAGATGCAACTATACGGCCAAACTGGAGGCTGAGCTCTCTCAACATAGGACTGGCAAGACCAGTCAGGAGGAGAAGGTTACCACACACACTATAGACCCAGTCTCACATAGTACCATTACAACCTCAAATCATACACATAAACACACAAAGACATACTCGGAGGCTCTGATCAAAAATCTACCAAAACAGCAGAGGCCACCAAAGCAGACACCCAAACAACCACCACCTCAGAACACAACACCTGCAACACATAGACCTCACAGTCAGAGTGTCAAACAGTCACAGCCCTTAAGGCCAAACACAATGCCAGACACACTAGTCATTGGTGACTCCATAGTCAGACACACTGACGTCCGCTCACCAGACTGAGTAAGGAGAAGGTCACAGTAAGCTGCCTGTCGGGCGCTAGAATCCGCCACATAACGCAAGCACTCAGGTCTCTCAACAGCAGGTACAAATATGACTCAGTCATTGTCCACGCTGGTGTAAACGACCTGAGACGTACCTCCTTGGACTACATGAAAAGAGACATTGAGGAGCTCTCTGATTATGTAGCCCAGGCAGGTATGACCCTGACCTTGAGCAGTATCCTACCTTCACCAAGAATGATGCCACAATACAGAGATAAGATGATCAGCTTTAACAATTGGCTTAAACCCTGGTGTCATTCAAAGGGGATCCAGTGTCTGTCTGCCTGGGATGACATGCTGGACAAGCCACGCTGCTTCGCAAGGGACGGCTTGCACCTGTCACCCTGGGATTCCGGATATTGGCAAAGGCTCTTGCCACCCCATAGTGCCTTTTTAGGCAAGGCTCAAATTCTAAACCTACCACCCTAGAACACAAAAAGGAAAAAACTAAGGGTAATGCTGCTCAATGCCAGAAGTCTAAATCTCAAAATGCACGCACTCGAGGCCCTTCTCAGTATGGAGAACATCGATGTCTGTGCTGTGACAGAAACCTGGTTCAAGGCTCCTGAGAGCACCCCAGCTATCAGGTTTTACCTCATATCATGCGTTCCGGCCCCAAAATCCGGACAATACCAAGAAAGGAGGGGGGGTATCCATATTCATTAAGGACACCCACACCTCAAGACTGGTGGCAACGCACGATGCATCGGAGACCATCCAGGTGCAATTAACCATAGGCAAGACTGCTCTGCAAATTGTAGCATGTTACAGGCCACCCTCACAAACTCAGGAACCTCACATGGCCTTCCTAAAAACACTAGAGGGGATAAATGTATCACCAAACACCATCATACTAGGTGACTTCAATTACCCTAATATAGACTGGGAACACTACTCAAGCCCAAACACCCTAGCCCAAAAGTTCCTGGAATTCATAAACTCAAATGCCATGGAACAACTAGTCACCATCCCCACAAGAGGAGATAACATACTTGATCTCATCATCACGAACATGGGAGCACAATGTTCAACACCGGAGGTGTACCCTGCACTGGTGAGATCAGACCACAAACTAATCTCGCTGGAGGTCCTCATCCCACCCCCACCTGAAATAAAAAAGACCACAGTAAAGAACTTCTCAAAAGCCGACTTCACACTTCTAAAGACTAGTGTGGTCTCCTTTAAGGCCCCGAGCCGGGAAAACAGTACTCAAGCCGCTGAATCACTTACAAATGCCTTCTACCAGCACCTGCAGGACTGCATGGATAAGGCAATCCCAAGCAAAACAAAGACTCTTTGTACCAAAGGCAAGCGTCCAGTCTGGTGGACCCCAGCCATAAACAAACTCTACAACAAAGGAGGAAGCTACTACAAGATAGAGCAAAATCCTTAAAAGGTAAGACACCCTTGATCACTATAAGTAAAAACTAAGAGCTCTCATAAAATCATCCAAAGCAAATTTCGAGAGAAAAATAGCTAAAGACTCAAAAGACAATCATAAGGCCTTCTTTAGCTATGTTAGAAACCTGGGAGGAAACTCCCAGATATGCTCAGAACTAGTTCAAAATGATGTGAAGATTACTGATCCTACAGACATTGCCAACATACTGGCTGACAGGTTCAGTGCAAACTCCCCTCCCCCAAAGGAGAGATATCTATACCAAACGATTGCAGCCCCCAAACATCTCCAGCCCAAGTGAGAACTGCTCTCTCCAAAGCAAAAACACAGCATCCATGGGACCTGATGGTGTCCCCGGCTGTGTGCTCCATGAACTCAATGAGGAATTAAACCCACAGCTAGGACAGCTGTTTAATCAAAGTCTTACCTCTGGATACGCACCCAGGAGTGGCGCACTGCAACTGTGGTACCACTTCACAAAGGCGGTGCCTCCACCGACCCTGGAAATTACCGGCCCATTAGCTTGACAAGCCTTATCTGCAAAGCCATGGAGAGGATCATAATGGACCTCATAAATAAAGACATAGGGAATTTGCAGACTTTGGATCCAACCCAGTTTGGCTTTGTCAAAGGCAGATCATGCCTTTTAAACTTGGTTGACTTTTTTGAAACAGTCACCAAAGCCATTGATGAGGGAAAGGCAGTCCATACAGCCTACCTCAATCTGGCTAAGGCCTTCGATACAATACCCCACTCGGGTATCATTGAAAAACTCATCAGCTTAAATGTCAACCCATACATCACAAGATGGGTTGCAAACTGGCTGAGTGACAGAACCCACAGGGTCAGAGTTGCTGGCGCCATGTCAGACTCAAAGCCTGTCACAAGTGGTGTCCCACAGGGCTCAGTCCTGGGCCCACTCTTGTTTGGCATCTACTTTTCCGAAGTACAAGCAAACACAGGAGGGTTATGGCTGACAAAGTTTGCAGATGACTGCAAACTGGGCGCCATAGTAGAAAACACATCTGACACAGATATCCTTCAGAAGGGTCTCACAGAAATGGATAACTGGTGCCAGAGCCACGGCCTAAAGTTAAATGCCAAAAATGCATAGTCATACCCTTCGGGAAAAACAAGGTTACCCTAGCTACCAAATAGGTGGCAATCCACTGAGCACAGAAGAAGTTATCAGGGACCTGGGGACCCAGGTTGATAGTAGTCTGTCATTCGACACCCATGTAGCTAAAGTAGTTAGGAAGACCTTCTACATTGCCCACCTTATCATGAAGGGATTCTCATCTAGATCAAGGGAGGTCATAGTCTCCCTTTACTCATCACTCATCAGACCAATGATTGAGTACAATGCCCCATTCGAATGTATCTGACCCGACACTTGCAGCAGCTGGAGAGGCCACAAAGTTCCTCACCAAAAGGATAAAGGGTCTCAAAATCTGTCCTATGCTGCCCGACTGAAAGAACTCCAGCTCTATTCAGTCGCCGCTTGCTCAGAGGTGACCTTTGCCTAACATACAAGGCCATGTCAAACCCAGATTTGATGAATATGCTTCACCTCAAAAATCTAAATCCATCAGAGCCACAAGGGCGGAGACTTAAACCTTGACACGGCTATTAATAGGACGTGCTGGAGGGATAGATTCATCACCCAAAGACTCCCTATGCTGTGGAACAAAATCCCGGTACATGTGAGGCAGAGCACCTCGCTGGCCTTGTTCAAGAGAAATCTTGACCAATGGATGGGAGATCGCAGATATACCCCAGGGATTACCTCAGTGTCACTGCTCGACAGAGGCACAGCAAAATAATGGGTATAGTTCCCCATACTAAAGGGGTGGCGTAAGCCACAAAACGATGGGCTAGGCTTGTAAATGCCCTCGGGCAGATAGCCTAGTATGAACCTATGAACCTATGAACCTATTATTGTGGAAATAATGCCTGCTCAGGGGTGTTCTGAGGCCCGATGCCACAAGCATTATTTTCACAATAACACACACCCTGGGGGGCATTATTGCACTTAGAGAATTGGCTGTCTGTACAACTGTTGTGTTTTACTTATTTATTATTACAAATTTTTTTATATAGTTTTGATGTAAAATAGTTTCTCTGCTTAATGTCTCAAATTTACTGTAGTATATGTTATTGGTGTTGGAGAAATAATTTTACTTCCAAAAATAGAACACTTTAAAAAATATTCAGGTATTTACTTTATTTTTGGTCCCTTACTCCTAAAATGTTTGGTTTGTTGGGAATCGTAGACTTGAAGCTTCTAAATAATGACATACATTTGAGTTTCAGACTTTTATTTTCTTCAGAAAATTCATGCTAACTCAAATCCTTTTATCATATTTAAGCAAGTTGTAATTTTATAACATTAATAATTAAAATCTGTTCCTATTTTTGAGCCTTTGTTTCCTCTTTATTTTAGGCTTTATCCAGATTTCTTTGCCTGAAAGGTCCAGAGCTTTGCAAGCTTCCTTACTGCTCCTGTTACCAGTAGCTGATCTCACTCACTCTCTCCCTGTCACATGCATATCTCTGTTCCACAAAATGCAGACAAACACAAATCCTAATGCTTATCAAGATATCTTGAGCTAAGAGTCGAGAGCATAGCTGTCAACTGTCAGGATTTTTGCAGACTATACAGATTGTTGGCTATGTTTGGTCCGTTCCTCATAAAATTTGTAGTTTTCTGGCAAATCACTGGGGATTGATGTAATTAAATAATGACAGATATTTGAGTGTCAGACTTCATATCCTTAAGAAAATACATGCTAATGGAAACCCTATTATTCTAGCAACTTTCTAAGTTTATAGCAGTAATAATTAAAATATATTCCTATTTTTGGTCCTTTGTCTCCCTTCCCCCCAATTTGTGGCTCTGTCCAGATTTCTTGTGGCAAGGGGTTGACAGGTGTGGTCAAGAGGTACGCAGACCTCTTAAGTGCTGCTGCTGCTGCCAAGAATCACTCTTACCCTCTCTCTCTCTCTCGCTCTCTCTCTCCATTCATCTCTCTGTCTCACACACGCATATACACATACACACAAAAACACACTCACATAGCCTCTTCTGTTTTCATGCTGGCATTCCTCACACATGCAGACAGAAACATAAACACACGCATGCACACTTTTTTATTTTTCATTTCTTTTTTACACTTGCTAAACAGCAAAAGCACTGGTTAGAGAGCTTAAAATAATAGCTCGATTTCTCTCTCACTCTCATACATGCATACACTCACACACACACACACACACACACACACACACACACACACACACACACACACACACACACACACACACACACACACTTTTTTATTAACAGCAGAAGGTCTGCCTAGCGAGCATAAAATAATGGTGGCCATTTGTGTTTTTCAGTCTGGGCTCCATGGCAGCTTGATACGCTGCTGTGAAGTGGCGGACTCATTTTTCAGGGGCATTACTTGTAGATTAACACCCTGCTGGAAAACATTCATTGTCCAATCAGGAGATGATCTACAGGTCACCCATTCTCTAATCAGTCTTAAAACACCACGTCTATAAATAGGAGCAGAAATCCCCTTCTATAATTTTAAACTGTATTTAATGTTAGAGATTTATAATATTTCTTAAGTGGATGAGGTATCTAAAATCAGTAAGTTGTCCCTCAGTATGTCTGGCGCTCATTCAGTAAACAATTTGCATCTTATGTGTTTCCAAGTGCCTCCTCAGCTCTTTAACTATGGTTTCTGTTTCATGTCTCCAGGTTTAGTCCTAACCTCTGGCTACCACTGCATATGTAGAGGTTTTATATTGTTCCAGGGGCTGTGCATTTTCCCCTGTACATGAGTTTCCTCCCAAAATATCCTGGTTAATTTGCTGCTGCTCTAACCTGTCCATATTTATTGCATTTATCCTTGTTCTTGTGACCCATGTCATGAATACACAGAGCTCATGAGAGATCAGTTTACATGTCAAGTTAGCAGATCAATGCAGATTTAAACAAGGCCACTTGGCATGGTGTTGTACTGCTAGAATTTAGATGGATAATCATTGTAACTCCAAATATTGCCAGCTGATACAAGTAATCAATGTTACTTATCAAGTATCTGCACTTATAGAATAAATGTTATGATTCTGTATAATAAGCAAATGCCATCAGTCACTGTAAGACTATGGACTTGCATTCAGGAATAGGGGAATGGGAGACTACAAGCTAACAGTGTGTGCAGAGGAGAGGAATTTTAGATAAAGTAAGCAATGTTATTAACTGGAAAATATGCAGCATTGCTGGTGTCTGCACTAGCAAAACCTGAGAGCACAGGAAGAGCAGTAATTGTAAGTTATAACATACTGTATTTCTAGCAGTTAAAACAAAGAGTTCCAAGTAATAAAATTCATAAGCACATAACTCTTAACTTCTTTGATCAAGAATTATAGACAAAGCCATAACTAATGGGGAAAACGAACAAAATCAGGGATCATTTTTAAATTTTACTGTAATTCATTCAAAAGGTCACTAAACCAATAGATTTTGCATCACTGTGCATTTCTGAACAATAGTAAGTATGGAACTCTAATGACTGACATTATTGGCTGATTTTACTCTAAGTGCTTTACTAGAAAATCAAGAAATTTGGAAGGGATAGAACAAAATAAGAGGCAAAATCGGGGATAACTTACAAAATGAGGGACAACTGAGAGTTATGCATTAGAAATATTTTTACAAAAGTAAACAGGGCCTTGCAGGTATCTACATCTAATAGATTTAAGTAAAATATATAAAAAACTAAGGAAAAATCAAGACAGGCATCTTGAAACATGTCAATGGATATGTATGCTTCGTAGTGGACATGTTTTTAATGTCTTCCACCCACTTCCCCTATACCTGCCAACAATCAAGCCCTGCTACTGTGATTGCATCCACTTTTTATCCATCTATGAGATGTAAACCTGAGGTGAAATAGTCATCATTCATATAGTCATGAGCAGGTTTTCAGATTTTGTTCTTGGTCTAACCCCACTCCTTGCAGCTGATGAGTATAATTGCAGATGTAAGGACTTGATACTCTTGCCCTGTACACCTGCAAACTCCTGTCCATGCACGATGGAAGTTGTTATGTGGCTCCTGTCCATGCACGATGGAAGTTGTTATGTGGCTCCTGTCCATGCATGATGGAAGTTGTTATGTGGCTCCTGTCCATGCATGATGAAGGTTGTAATGTGGCTCCTGTCCATGCATGATGGAAGTTGTTATGTGGCTTCTGTCCATGTATGATGAAGGTTGTTATGTGGCTCCTGTCCATGCATGATGAAGGTTTTAATGTGGCTCCTGTCCATGCATGTTGAAGGTTGTTATGTGGCTCCTGTCCATGCATGATGAAGGTTGTAATGTGGCTCCTGTCCATGCATGATGAAGGTTGCAATGTGACTACTGTTCATGCATGATAAAAGTTGTTATGTGGCTACTGTCCATCCATGATGAAGGTTGTTATGTGACTCTTGTCCATGTACGATGAAGGTTGTAATGTGGCTCCTGTCCATGTATGATGAAGGTTGTTTATGTGGCTCCTGTTCATGCATGATGAATGTTGTTATGTGGCTCCTGTTCATGCATGATGAAAGTTGTTATGTGGCTCCTGTTCATGCATGATGAAGGTTATGTGGCTCCTGTCCATGCACGATGAAATTTATGTGGCTCTTCTTCATGCATGTTGAAGGTTGTTATATGGCTCCTGTCGATGCACAATGAAGGTTGTTAAGTGGCTCTCTTCATGCACATTGAAGGGTGTTATGTAGCTCATGTCCATGCACAATGAAGGTTGTAATGTGTCTCCTGTCCATGCACATTGAAGGTTGTTATGTGGCTCACGTCCGTGCATGAAGAAGGTTGTTATGTGGCTCCGGTCCATGCACGATGAAGGTTGTCAAGTGGCTCCTGTCCATGCACTATGAAGGTTGTTATATGAACAGAGTCTGACAGAGGCTCTGAATGGCTAAATATCTCTCTCTGCAGTAGTGTAATGAGATACCCCCCTTCCCCAGGAAAAACAATCCAATTTCTACTATTCCCTCACACTCGTCACTCTGACTACTCTATACCCATGTTACTAGATGATCCTAGGTTGTCAGAAATACTGTTAATAATTTATTCCTGTGTGCAACTGAGTTAGCAGGTAAGGTTAGTCTAAATATCTGGAGTAAAATGTCATTGTGCCTCATTATATGATAGCAAACACATGGCTGTTTAAGGAGAAAGTATTGTTATCTTCAGTTAGTTAAGTAAACAATGTAGTCATTTTTCTTGTTTACCAAAGAATGTGACATAAAATGTTATAATTTGTAGACAATGGTATTATGCATATGTCTTGCTTTTTAACCCTTTAATCAAAGGTTACTGTATTTATACCTAATGAATAATTTTAATCACAACTTCTTCCCTAACCTAGTTTTTATTAAACTTACTCTTTTATCCCATTTTTTTTTATTTAGTGACACTGGGAAAATATTCCAGCTATACCATGTTTCCAGTGTTTCTTCACATTTCGAAGGTCATTCCTTCCATTTCAGACTATGTGTGTTTATTTCCAGTATGCAAGAAATCTGATAATTGTTTCCGGGATTCAGAACCATATAAAGTACTATGCAATCTTGTATCCTGCAAGATTGCTGTGGGCAGCATGCGGCAGCAATTCAAAGACCACTGAAGTGCTACAGCAAGAAGAAGGCTCAGACTTTAAAGAAAAATGTATGCAAACATTGAGTCTGGGCATATGGTTAATGCTAATTAGCTATGAGCACTTCCCCAGAGCTTACACCAGGAATGAAAGAACAAGGTAGAGAGATTCAAAGTAAAGTTCTCACATGCTATTTGGGGTGTGAAGCAGTAAAAGTGAACATCATCTTTTGCCAGCAAATACCCACTGATGCCTATGAGAAAAGCAGGGCTGTTAGTGCCACAGTAAATAATTACTGCAAAGGCGTTCCTGTGTGTGAGTAAGGATACATGCATACATATGTGAATATATGCATGTGTATGCATTTGCGTGTGCTTATGTGTGAGTCTGCAAATCTCTTTGTGGATACAGGGGTATGCTGGACCTCTCTTTGTGTGTGTGTGTGTGTGTGTGTGTGTGTGTGTGTGTGTGTGTGTGTGTGTGTGTGTGTGTGTGTGTATGTGTGAGTGAGCATATATGCATATATGGATATATTTGTATGTATGCATGTGTGTGTTTATGTGTGCCTCTGTGTCTTTCTTTATCTATGCTGGGGCATGTTTGGACCTGTCTTTGTGTGTGTATGTGTTCATGTGTGTGTGTGTGTGTGTGTGTGTGTGTGTGTGTGTGTGTGTGTGTGTGTGTGTGTGTGTGTCTATGTGAGTGTGTGTGTGTGTGTGCCTTTAGGTTTGTAGGTACCTGTGTAACAGTTTAATATGGTTTGGTAGGGGGAACACTGGAGCAGTTGCTTGTAACTAAGCAGTATACATTTCAGACACATGCTAGTGAGCTTTTACTCAATGCATTTATTTCATGTCTCTGAATCACATTTTGTAGCCATGGTGTAATTAGGGCTCCTCCAATAATGCCACAGTAATATTTTCTGTGATATTTTTTCTGAATATTGTCATATTTCTGGATTGATCATCATCACTTGGAAATTCTTGCTCTGACTATTTGGAGGATACTACTTATGACAACAAAGATCAGTTATAGCTCTACCATGAATACAAATGTATTTGCTATTACTAGTTAATAAATATCAATATTATTATGATGGTTCACAGAATAGCTATAGCTGCAATTCATACGTTTAGATGTCATCAAGGTTCATCAATACAATTTAAATTTAATGTGCTCCTGTTTATGTTCTGTTGATATTTATACATCACAGTGTGAACATTGTTAATGGTTTGGACAGTTCTCTTCCTGAAAGAAAATTAAATTACAAAGAAATCTTCATTACTGTAAATAATTGGCTGATTACTTTTGTTTCAGATCATAAATTAATTAACCCAAATTATCCTGCTTAGTTGATATTAAAATTAATGGAATTTTTAAAAATAAAATTCTTCTTATTTTGTCATCATTAAATAAAACATTTAATGAGCATGAATATTATATTACTCGTACAGTTTTATTATAAATATTTTAGCATTTTTGCAACATCATTTAGAAAATACAATATTTAATATACTATGAGTTTACTGAAAGTTTAATTGTCATTTGTCACTTGCTATTCCATTTTTTAACTGTACATGTCTAAAATTACATTTGCCAAAAATAAATGATGATTCTCCAGCCAAGAAATGAATAGGGCAATGAATCAGGTGAAGTTGTATGGTGAGCAGTGACATCTATGATGGGGCCAGTTCAGTGATACAAGAAGAACCATCGAGCAGCCTTGTACAACTCAGCTGTCAGTATCTTCTGCAAGTGATCATATAACAATGCAAACATTTGCAGCATTATGGTAATGAGGTCAATTGTGAATGCAAATGAGGGTAAACAACATGGAAGAGTGATTCTTAAATGTGTCAAAATTGTGTAACTAGATGCATCTGCTTGCAAATCTGCATGTCATTTCAAACTAAACAGACAGAAGCTATGTGAAATGCTAGGAGCAGCTTCTACATTTGCTGAACGCTATATATTGAGGCCATTTTTTCAATCAGTGTCCACAACAGTACGTGTCATCATCCTCTGCATCACAGATGGATCCATCCGTACCTAACATACCATCACATCCATGACAGAAAAATAGTCAAATGTTATCAAGTAGACAAAATACCATATGGGAGCTTGTAGACATGTGCTGTCCTCATGTGGAATCCATAGGATTAGTGGAATACTGATTCCTGTGGACACTAACATATGTGTAACATTAGCTGCTTACTACAGGAATCTTCCAGTGACCATTAAGGAACATGGCTGGTGTATGACAGGCATGTTCACCATGAATATGAGACCAGTTTTTTGATGTTATGCTGCAAAACGTGGAAGAGCATATGTGGCTGACACAGACCACAGAGTAGAGGATTGACATTATGCAAGCATTATATGTGATAGCCCTGTTCCCTGAGGTTCTGGGTATGCTGTGTATCAGACATTGCCTACCCATGTGATACAGCATGAGGCAGGACACAGTTGTCATCACATGCACAGGTGAGGGAGGGGCACAGTGAAAGGGATCAGCAAAGGGCACATTGGCAGGAGGAGTAACTAAGGATATAGAAGGAAGGAGGAAGTTACTATGCTGAGTGGTTGGAGAGCTAGATATACTGTATAGGGGCTGTTTCCTGAGAGTGGTAGCTATCCAGATGGGTCCCAGGGTACACAACTCATGTAGATGTTTTTGCATTGTCTGCATGTGTGTCTGACAGGTGTTGTGGGACCTCAAGCTGGAATGATGTAGATAGTGAACATCCCTGTCCTTTGGTGCATCTTCTCTGAGGAATAGCATTGGTACCAACACCTGGGAGCACAGACAAAGGCAACCTGCAAGACCTCTACCACCTGGCCATGCCACATGGCTGGATGCTACACAGGCTACATATTTGCAGACAGCTATGTCCTGCTGCACCAGTCTCACCACGGTAGCTGGTGTGGTGGAGTTAGCATTACATGACCTTGATCTAGTTGCCCTGTAGGATGTACACTCAGTGGAGACAGATGATCAGTGTCTGCTAGAAAGGGGCAGGTCCAGGTGCATAGAGGCCAATGACCTAGTGTAGGCAGTGGAGACACCCAGATGCTTGTTCAACTCACCAATTAGTTGATCAATGTATTGAGTATGTCCTCACATACATCATCATGCAGGCTGTGCAACACACCAGTTATCTTTGCCTTGGCAGTGGTGTCATCAACCTGTGCCTGGATGACTACCCGATGCATCAGTTATGTAATACCCATTGTGTCACCCAGGCTGGAGTCATGGCATTGACAGCCATAAACCAAATCCTCTGCACAGGACCACTGTTCCCATGTTGTGTGTTGGGGCCACTTTTCCACTGTTTGCATGTTAACAGGGGATGAATGTGCTCTCTGATTTGGGGTGCTGGGCATGACCTTTTCTTTTTTTGGTACTGTAAGATTTGGGGGGTTCCACATACAAGAGCTGTGTCACTGATATGGGTGGTATTGTGTCCCCTCCACACCACTTAAAACAGTAGAACTGTGACCTTGGACTATGCTAGTGTAAGGCTGTTGCCGTCATCATCATCATCAGTCTATGATACAGCACTGGCATCAGACATGATCTATCCATAGTAGGGATACATGCACACACACACACACACACACACACACACACACACACACACACACACACACACACACACACACATATATATATAAAATAGAAGTGAAATAAATAAACTGAGTAGACAAATACAGTGTAGACAAAATCAGTAAAATTTGATTAAAAATTGTATAAAGATAATGAGATTAATAACACAATATATGATACCAGTTTATATATATATATATATATATATATATATATATATATATATATATATATATATATGTGTGTGTGTGTGTGTGTGTGTGTGTGTGTGTCCATAGCTCTCAACCTGGAAACATCAAAAATCTGTACAAGGCCCATGAAAAATAGGTACAAATCTGTACGCTGACTAAAATTTAATTTGCATAACTAATTACGTAACCCCACCCACTCCAATGGGATTGTGAGAAACCAACTTTCAAATGCAAACTGAAGAACAGACAACCAAAATATGGCACCAGAGTCCCCCTGCAGCCATTCCAATGTCCCATTACCTGGCTATTTTACCCCATTTACCATAAAGACTAATGTGTGTGCATACTGCTTTACTTCTACAATGATTATTTGGATTTTATTTTTACATTTTACAGCACAACACTGCACAAACACTAATAGATATCTGCTAAACAAAGCAATACTGCCTCACAATGAAAATAGACCTGGCATTAAAACTTCTCTGCCCTTGAAACTCACATTCATTAAAACAGCATTGAAACCCACACCACATCCAAAGAAAATGCATTCTGGCCAGTGGTGGATAAAGATTACCTTTAGGCTTTATTCAAATCATTGTCCCCTTGCACATAAAACAAGAAACATACATGTGTTATTTTCTTTGATACACCTTCCTGACTTTATTAAATTTTATTCCCTGTATAATACAGCACACTTGTTAGACAAAGCGCATTTTAAATTTATTGTTTGAACATTTTTCCAGTAGGCACCCACAGCTGTTGAGAGAAACAGAGTTCATCGACTGAAACTGAAGAACTCCAGCAGGAAAGATAGCAAACTGTTAGAATGTGTGGCAGTACTAAATCAGATTTCATCTGAAATTAAAATTAAAGTAGCAGGGACTACAAGGATAGTAAACAGTGCAAATAAAGACACTGCTGTGTTAAAAGCTATAAGTTCAGAACAGGAGCTCTGCTACTCAGTGAAAGCTTTCTCCTGGACAGTAATTTCCTCTGGTAACAACTCCCCAATCTGAACAGTTCCCAACTGTTTTTACAGTTATCTGCTGGCTGTAGGATTGAATCGGAGTAAATACATGTTCACCCTTACAGGGTATTTTTAATTTTCCCATGCTTGTGCATTTGTGGAGTTGCACATTCAACTCACTTCAAATTATCCACAACCCTAACTTGGAGTTCCTGGAGATCCACATCACCATGCACTGAGACAAAGTTTGTGTACATATACAATGTGTGGGAGTCTAGCCTAGTCTGCACATATTTAAGTCAACCACAAAACTAGAGTTGGTGTATGTGTGCCCATTGCTTTGTTTTTTTTTTTTAAGCAGCAAAAAGCAGAGTAGGGCAGTAATTCTACCTTCTCACATTCTTAATTTTCCCAGTACCACTTATTGCATTGCCTTTTAAACAAATGTCACAATAACATTAACATTTAACAAATAAGCAATAACTCAGAAATACAAAACATTTCCATCACTGACCCCAAACAAATAGGTTCATAAGTTCATAGGTTGGTACTAGGCTATCAGCCCTAGGGCCTATGCAAGCCTAGCCATAACAATTACCTGGCTATGTCCCCTCCTGCTTTACATACTCCTAAGGTTTTATTATCACAACAAGCCTGCACTCAAACCTATAACTAGTACAGAGCAACATACCCTGACGTACAATACCTATTTAAACAATGTACTCAAATATAGAACTATATGCACTGCAACACAATCAGTATCTAGTGGGTAAGTGAAGTGCATACTCTTCCAAATATCTCTGCTAAAAGTAGGGTCTCAATAAACTTAGTCCTCATAAATACACAAACACCATTCCACCTTACTTCATCCACACTTTTACTGTAAGGAGACACTGAGTTTACCTCAAACCCTCCACATCATCCTTTTCCTGAAAAATACATACACATATATATATATAAATTGTAAGCTCAGATTCATCATCTGTTACCTGTCAAACTGGCTGTAGCTCAGCCTTGTAATATTTCCCTAAAATATCACTCCTACTACAAAATAAATGTTGCTCCACTAGGATTATAAATACCAAGCCATTCTTCTGCTCTGCCCTTGAATAAGGAAGTGTGAAAAAAGGCACTCATATGGTCACTATACAAAGCAACTAAATATCCCAACAATTAGGATCTGTACAGCACATTTTTAAATAAATCTAACAAAGTAATGAATAAAGTAAAACAGAGAGAGATAGAATAATCTCACATAAATAACAGCCCTAACTTTAGATTACTTTAGATGGTTCTTTTTTCAGGTCATTGTTTGTCCTTTTACCTACAATTGTGTGCTGACCTTTGGACTCATATGTCATGCTACATTTTTCTGTTACGCACTGCTATTTATTACTGTATCTAGTTTCCAGCTGAAAATGGCCCCAATGTTACAGTCCAATTGTCTGCTCAAAATAAACAAATAATAGAAATAAAGTATTTAAATTAATATGGCAAGAAGTAAATTTCCTCACAGTACAATCTCTGTACGTCAAAATAATTTAGTCTCCCTCAGTAATCGGTCCCAGACTAATACATCATACATTGCAGAATGAATGCTTTATACATTTTGCAAATATGGGAAGAGATATACTGTATTCCCCTTAATACACACACACACACATACACACACACACACACACACACACACACACACACACACACACACACACACACACACACACACACACACACACACACACACATACACACACACCTGAAAGTTTCCTTACTTGCCGGTTCCCGAACGAGTCATTCTACTCCATTAGTAGAGTGCTGTGGCACAAACAATCCATTCGTTTTTTGCCATTCCCGCTCACCAGAACAGCCAGAAATGCATGCACGATGTCCTTGAACTCAATTCTGACAGGCTGGTAGCCCTGACGGAGATGATGTAATCGCGCACATGATGACATTAGCTGAAATAGTGCGAAAAATAAAAAACAAAAGAAAAAAATCGGAAATAAAGGGGTGCCACTCAGGAATCATGGCACCCCTTCATTTGGACCCCAAACTTGGTAAACACCGAGTAATTCAGTATGGTTGAGAGGTGTGTATGGGTCCGTTTCTGAATCTTGAAAGGTCATAATCTTGAAATTCAAAATACTGAAGCCAAAATCCTGAAAGTTCAAAATACTGAAAACTCAAAATACTGAATTTCATAATATTGAAAAAACAAAGAACAGCAACAAATTCCAACACAGCATAACAAAACATATTGCTCTTCTACAAATATAAGCAGGGGGCAAGACCTCCTGCACCCCACATGTGGCAAACATACCATTACATGCTTCATGACTGCCTGTTGTAACCTTAGTCATGTTCCCTTTTAATTTGCTATACAACAACATAACTCATCTTAGTGTAGTAAAGTGCGATCTCGGAGTTGATACATTTAAGTAGCAGGGGGTGTGGGGGACACAGCCCCACACATGGGGGGTGCAGGGAGGCTTGCCCACCTGGTAATAGCTGGAGTAAACTAATATGCTTTGTATTTTATTTGTTTCTCTATGTACTTCTGCTGGAGTATAGTAAGTGTTAGTATCCTGCAGTTTTTTTTCGATATTGTGAAATTCAGTAGTTTGAATTTTCAGTATTTTGAACTTTCAAGCTTTTGGCTTCAGTATTTTGAATTTCAAAATTATGAGCTTTCAAGATTTAGAAGCAGACCCATATATATATATATTTTATATATATATATATATATATATATATATATATATATATATATATATATATATATATCTATGTCTATATATATACATATATATATATATATATATATATATATATATAAGATGTAATAGGAGTAACAATATACAAATAATTAATACTGTGTAAAGTCTAAAATGTATTCTATAGATTGTAAATATATTTATAAAATCTTATGTAAAGCCGTTTGTCTCCACAAAGTGTATAGGGGTAATTTGTGATACGAACATACAAATAAATTCAAATATTGAAATTAAATTAGATTATGTTATAAAAGTACTAAAAATGCTCTAGCAAAGGAATGTTAGGAGATGGCATTAGTAGCAATGGCCTGTGAACACTTCAACATGAATTTACAATACCATTACATCAGTTATACACTGTGCCATCAACTATGGAGAGAGTCCTCAAGACTGGAGACATGCATTTGTCAAACCTATCTTTAAGGGAAAATGGAAGATGACAAACCCAGAATCATGTAGTCCCATGCCTACTTTCATTGCATTGTAGAATTATTGAGAAGACTATTTTGGATGAGTTATTGTCAGAATTCAAAAGGTTAGTACTTGAAACCATACATCAACAAGTATATTTTGAAAATAATGCTATAATTATGTGTAACATAATGTTCTATAATAATGTAATAACAGCTATAAAGGAAAAAGTATGTTATCTTCAGCCTATGATAGAGTCATGCATAAAAAATCTGATCAATGGCTTAATGGTTAAGGTGTTTGCCTTACAAACACAACGTGCAAGGTTTGAGTCTCACAAGGGGTAATTGGCTAGGCTGAAAATGGCTCACAAGGGCAGTTAGCTTAGTATTAACCTATGAATCAAGTCTTATGAATCTATGAATAATGCAATCTTGATTAGATGGACAGCTGTGTGTCTCACATATAGAAGCATTGGGCAGCAATTTGACAGGTGAAATCCTAGGTTATAGCCAGGGTGTTTCTGATGGTTCTTTCCTGAGCCCATACCTGTTTGGGTTGCATCTGTCCAAGTAACCTTTTTCATTTGAGACACTCCACAACCTTTATGCAAGTGACATGAAAATGGAAAAATTATTACATTTGTTACAGATAGCGAATGTCTGTAAAACAATTTAAAAAAATGAATATATATGTTACAGATAGCGAATGTCTGTAAAACAATTAAAAAAATTATTGCATACGTTACAGATAGCGAATGTCTGTAAAACAATTTAAAAAACAATTACATATGTTACAGATAGCGAATGTCTGTAAAACAATTTAAAAAATGATTACATATGTTACAGATAGGGAATGTCTGTAAAACAATTTAAAAAATGATTACATACGTTACAAATAGGGAATCTCTGTAAAACAATTTAAAAAATGATTACAAATGTTACAGATAGGGAATGTCTGTAAAACAATTTAAAAAAATTATTACATATGTTACAGATAGGGAATGTCTGTAAAACTATTTAAAAAATTATTACATATGTTACAGATAGGGGATGTCTGTAAAACAATTTAAAAAATGATTACATATGTTACAGATAGGGAATGTCTGTAAAACAATTTAAAAATGATTACATATGTTACAGATAATGTCTGTAAAACAAAATGATTACATATGTTACAGATAATGTCTGTAAAACTATTTAAAAAATAATTACATATGTTATAGATAGGGAATGTCTGTAAAATAATTTAAAAAATGATTACATATGTTACAGATAGGGAATGTCTGTAAAACAATTTAAAAAAATGATTACATATGTTACAGATAGGGGATGTCTGTAAAACAATTTAAAAAATGATTACATATGTTACAGATAGGGGATGTCTGTAAAACAATTAAAAAAATGATTACATATGTTACAGATAGGGAATGTCAGTAAAACAATTAAAAAAATTATTACATATGTTACAGATAGGGGATGTCTGTAAAACAATTAAAAAAATTATTACATATGTTACAGATAGGGAATGCCTGTAAAACAATTTAAAAAATGATTACATATGTTACAGATAGGGAATGTCTGTAAAACAATTTAAAAAATGATCACATATGTTACAGATAGGGAATGTCTGTAAAACAATTTAAAAAATGATTACATATGTTACAGATAGGGAATGTCTGTAAAACAATTTAAAAAATGATCACATATGTTACAGATAGGGAATGTCTGTAAAACAATTAAAAAAATTATTACATACGTTACAGATAGGGAATGTCTGTAAAACAATTTAAAAAATGATTACAAATGTTACAGATAGGTAATGTCTGTAAAACAATTTAAAAAATGATTACATATGTTACAGATAGGGAATGTCTGTAAAACAATTTAAGTAAACTGGCAAGCTTGGTACAGGAGAATAGTATGATAAATAACATATCAAAAAAGTTAAGCTTGTGAGATTTCGGTGGCATAGATTAAAGGGTGAATATTTAATACAACACACAGTGATTGAAATGGTGGTTTCTTTTGTGAACCTATTATAAGGATTGAACCTGTTCTGAGTTTTTCTGAACATATCAACCAATTGGTTAATGACAGTTATAAAACTATGGACTGTATAAAAAAGATTTATAAAATCTAGGAAATCAGAAATGACAAAATCTTTCTTGATAAGTTATGTTATATTAGAAAGAGAGTATGAAAAATTAATATGGAAACCTTACAATAAAACTAGCATGAGTTAACTGGAAAGAGTACAGTAGAAATATACCAAGGGCATCCATGGATCTGAAAGTTTACGTTATGAAAGATAAAAGCATCAGAATTTGCACAGTGTGTATTATAGATATCTAAAGGAGACTTTATTCAGGTATATAATGCAAGACAACTACCTTTGAGAATGCTTTGGATTACTTAAAAGTTGCAGAGAAGCATGATAACCTATGTAGGAGACAGGAATGAGAAATGCATTAATTGGTTCTGTTAAGAGTGTCTGTTGCCTGGAATAGATTGCCAAATTATATTTGAGAAAGCACTATTTTTGATATTTTTAAGAACTGCTTGGACACTTATTTTACTAAGAGTTCTGGTATATTTGTTGGCTAGAAGGATGTTATTGTCAGTGCCTGAAATATGTGTGTGTATATATATATATATATATATATATATATATATATATATATATATGTGTATGTATGTATGTATATATGCATGGATGCATGCATGTATGTATACATGTATGTATGTAGTCACTGTCCATGTTTGCACTGCTGCATGTCATACACCTTACTACAGCAGGCTGAATTGATTGACTATCCCTCCCTCCCCTACCACCCAGCACTCTCAGTAGTGTAATAGTGATACAGAGTGGGCTTATAGTGTGTGTGTCATCACCATCTTGCATGTCATCATCATTTGTTTTAGACCTACATGGTCCGTAACATTTAGTGCCACATCCCTGTCAATCCACCTTGCTGTCAATGCATAATGCCCTTGTCTGACTGCCATTGCTTACTCTTACACTTGCCATTCTACCATCCATGCCCCTGTCAGTTACCATGATTACACCACTGACAGGTGGTCTGGTGATGCTTCAGGGTGGCTGTCATATGTCAGGGAGTGATTTGTCTCCAGGTTTATGTGTCCCATGTGTATTCCTTTTGGAATGCTGAGGTAGGGTATATGTGGTATGCCTCCCCTCTCTCATAAAGTTCATCATTTAGTAGGTTGTGTCTGCCACCTGCTGATAGACACCGCCAGGCTGAGCAATACATGTTCAGGGTATTGTTTCAGCCTAGTTCTACTGCCTCATGTGGTCACAGTGTTTGCCATTCACTAACCATGCTAGTATCCTACAGACAGCTGACTGGTTATTTGGCACATAATCTTGCATTTTGTGGCACATGCAGTTCTCTAGTACATCTGTGTCAGGGATTTATATAGCTTTTGTTTATGATTGCTTACCTAACTGTACTTTATTTCTTCTGGCCTGTGCTGTCAACCAGTGTAACACACTTTTTATTTGTCCTTTATTGCTTTTTTCTCACAATTTGTCTTCATATTTTATTCAGAGTCATCCACATTAGGTTGTGGTACAGCTGAAGCCACTGCACAATGCAGCTGTCTAGCTATCTTGCAATCTCCTGTTGGGACCCAACAGCCTCCTGGCCTGTCTCTCTACACGGTGCAGAAGGTCATCCAGCAGAGAGTTGGTCTGGTGGGCTCAGTGGTGCCCTCTGTTGCTCTGCCTCTGATGAGAACTGTAGGGTTCCCACTAACAGGTCCATTTTGAGTCACCAAGCACATGGCAAAAGGCTGAATAATGGTGATGGTGGATTAGCAGCTGTATACCCCCTTTGGCAGCATGGATCACATTCACATGTGACTGGCAGAGTCACACCTGTATGGCACTGATCATAGGTGCCGGAAGCTGTTAAAGACTGGGGGGGGGGGTGAGAGGGGCACTTAATGATCTAACTATTTACTACCACAACATAAGTTCACTTGGAGTACATTTTTAAGCTTAGTCAATTCCCTTTTGGTGCTAGAATTAACATTGTCTGATTAGTCTTAGTTATCCCATGGCTGATAATCATATATTAGCCCTAGTGAGAATAACTGTGATCATACCATAGATAATTTGAGGGGACCCATGTAAGGGATGCAGCATTTAGGAACTGCCTCTATCCATTATTGGCATGAGGGGCAATCCTGGAGTACATTTTCTATTACTCATCCTTAGAGCCATTTGCAAGTGTTTTGGTACCGATTTTTAAGAATAAGGGTGATGTGCAGAGCTGTAGTAACTACAGAGGCATTAAACTGATCAGTCACAGCATGAAGTTATGGGAAAGAGTAGTGGAAGCTAGGTTAAGAAGGGAGGTGACGATTAGTGATCAGCAGTATGGTTTCATGCCAGGAAAGAGCACTACAGATGCAATGTTTGCTCTGAGAGTGTTGGTGGAGAAGTACAGAGAAGGTCTGAAGGAGTTGCATTGTGTCTTTGTGGATTTAGAGAAAGCATATGAAAGGGTGCCTAGAGAGGAGTTGTGGTATTGTATAAGGAAGTCGGGAGTGTCAGAGAAGTATGTAGAAGAGTGGTACAGGATATGTACAAAGGTAGTGTGACAGCGGAGAGGTCTGCGGTGGGAGTGATGGATGCATTTAAGGTGGAGGTGGGATTACATCAAGGATCAGCTCTGAGTCCTTTCTTATTTGCAATGGTGATGGACAGGTTGACTGACGAGATCAGACAGGAGTCCCCATGGACTATGATGTTTGCAGATGACATTGTGATCTGTAGTGAGAGTAGGGAACAGGTGGAGGAGACCCTGGAGAGGTGGAGATATGCTCTAGAGAGTAGAGGAATGAAGGTCAGCAGGACTAAGACAGAATATATGTTTGTGAATGAGAGGGAGGATAGAGGAATGGTGAGGATGCAGGGAGTAGAGGTGTCAAAGGTGGATGAGTTTAAGTACTTGGGATCAACAGTTCAGAGTAATGGTGAGTGTGGAAGAGAGGTGAAGAAGAGACTACAGGCAGGATGGAGTGGGTGGAGAAGAGTGTCAGGAGTGATTTGTGACAGACAAGTACCAGTAAGAGTGAAAGGGAAGGTCTACAAGAGGGTAGTGAGACCAGCTATGTTATATGAGTTGGAGCCAGTGGCATTGACAAAAAGGCAGGAGTCAGAGCTTGACGTGGCAGAGTTGAAGATGTTAAGATTTGCACTCGGTGTGATGAGGATGGACAGGATTAGGATTAGGATTAGGTTGGAAGGTTTGGAGACAAAGCCAGAGAGGCAAGATTACATTGGTTTTGACATGTGCTGAGGACGGATGCAGAGTATATTGGGAAAAGATGCTAAGGATGAAGCTGCCAGGTAACAGGAAAAGAGGGAGGCCTAAGATAAGGTTTATGGATGTGGTTAGAGAGGACATGCAGGTGATTGGTGTGACAGAGCAAGATGCAGAGGAACGGAAGAAATGGAAACAGTTGATCTGCTGTGGTGACCCCTAACGGGAGCAGCCGAAAGAAGAAGAAGAAGAAAGAAGAAGAGCCAAGTTGCATTTGAATATGGATGGATGAGCTTTGTTTTATTTTTATGGACAGTCTGTTCTGGAACAGTGGTAACTTCTGTGATATATATCCATCTCTCCACAACATTCAGTTTAGATACCTGGACTGAATATTTCTGATGCCATTTGACTTGCTGATGTTCAGTATGTCCATCTGTATTAGGTCATATGCCTTGTACGCCAGGCATGTCACATCTAAGCACTCTGTAGGATACTGAGTATAGTAATAAATCTTTGAGGTGGTCCATGCAAGACCTGTTGTTTAGGACTTGTATCCTTTTAGTAAGGTATCTCTGAAGGTATTCCAATTGTTGCATGGGGCTGGGTAGATACATGCCAAAGTGGGCATTATACAAAACAAATTACCATTCCGTTCTGAGCATCTTCAAACCCACAATGGCTTATACAACTACCTGCAGCTCCATTTTATAGCTTCATAGAAGTTCACATAGCTTTTATAATTTTTCTCACTAGCTGGTGTATCACTTTCATAACATGAAGTTCTCAGGAGAAATTAAAGTTCCAAGACATTCTTGTTTGTGGTGAAAATGAATTGCAGGCATGACCATTTTGCTTCCCTTCATTTGTTTTGTCAACTTGCAAGCCATTTCTTACCATATATTATGACATAAAGCTAAAAGTTTGCGGAGAACATTGTAGCCCAATGGGGGAACACTGTTACTTGTTTTTGCAAATCAGATAGTTGGTCATATTGAATGTTAAGTGGCATGTGCTGAATAAATGAGAAACTGCACACACCCATGAAGAAAGCAGTCTTTGCAAAATTCTTATCATGATAAAACTGCAGACAAAGGAAGATAGGGTTTTATGAATATTACCAGGAGATGCCCACCTTGGGTCTGATGTAATATTATATAAGATATAAAAGCACATACCCTCCAAACAGTGAAGAACAATACAGTGCAAAACACCAAGAAGCCATCCCTTTTTTGCAGAGGGTACTGTTCTCACATCTCTGTTTCCTGGAATGTGGTAAAAAAAAATCCCTCTTCTCCAAGTCACATGACACCAGAAATATCAGTTTAGACCTACAACACATCAAATTATAAAATATTGAAATATTAATATGGAACAGAGATGCTGGAATTGTGATATTTTAAGTTATAACAATATAATTGATGACAAACAGTAAGTTTCTCTTCAATCTCGTTCCAGATAAAGTTCGACTCAGTGCACCAGTACATTACAGGTATTATTTTTATATCTTATAACATCACAGAAAAAAGTACTACTAGACATGCGCACCAGTTTCTTCAACAGGAAAAAAAATAACTATAGTCTTGGACATCATTCCACTACTGCTAAGGGTGAAAGTCGTGACCAGATTGCTAGAGGTTACAACTTAACATGTTGGGGACAGTAGTTAAGGGTATACACACACACACACACACACACACACACACACACACACACACACACACACACACACACACACACACACACACACACACACACACATGCAGGCACACACACACACACACACACACACACACACACACACACACACACACACACACACACACACACACACACATACTTCATAACTAAGTAAATGGGACACAGCTTTGGAGTAATAACTAAGTAAACAGAGCACAGCCTTCATAACTAAGTAAACAGAGCACAGCCTTGGCGCAATAACTAAGTAAACAGAGAACAGCCTTCATAACTAAGTAAATGGAGCATTTCTTACCTTGGGTGACTCTGGCAGCAATGACATGATTACTTCCACACAGTTTTTATTTAAATTCACGTTAGCGTGCAATGCACGGATGGGTCCTCCTTAAAGAGGAACTCCAGGGCACGTGCTGGTCCTCCTTAAAGAAAAACTCCATGGCACGCATGGGTCCTCCTTAAAGAAAAACTTCATGGTCTTGCAGCTGTATAAGAAGGGGGCACTCCCTCCCCCTCGCTCTATGGTTCTGGCGCCTATGGCACTGACCAACAAGGATGATCACAAAGGTGACTGACTTCAGGATGGATATGGCACTGTGCAGTATGGCAATCAGCTATCACCCCACCCCCCCACTATCCCCATCATGGTGTTTCCTGACCTTGAATTTAATTTTTCTGCTTTTTAAGTAGTCCAGTTCTCCCCATCACCAATTACCCTCCTTCTGTCTCTCTGTGTTTATCCTTTCTGGCCTCTCCAATTTATGTTAGAACCTTGTCTGTAAGTCTTTGTCTCTTTTTTATGTTGATTTGTCTATCCCTGCTGCTATCTCTATGCCTTCCCAATGCTACCTTTCCCCTCCACCATTCTTGGAAATATAATAAAGTGGGTGTCTGGCCCACAAAATATATCCCAGCTCCTACCCATACCACTCTTTCTTCCTCCTTGCCCTTCTGTGTGTCCTTCTGCTTCCTGCCCCCCCCCACTACATACCCCCATTTCCTTCCTATTTATAATATAAACATAGTAGGGACTTGGCTGTGTAGTACTTTTCTGGGTTCTCAACTGTGCTTGTAGTGGCATGTTGTTGCATGTGTAAATGCTAATAATCATAAACATATGTCAGACACCCCGTGATCATGTGACAGCCATGGCATTGTCCATGTCATTGTGTGACCTGTTATCTTCTTACTAGTGGATTCATATTTATTCAGACAGTAGAGGATGATTTCTCTTCTGCTGGGTGCTGGATACAGGCTAAATTATAATTGGGAACGAGTGTCCTATGTCATGTCTTGGTGGGGCAGAAATTGTCGCAGTGCCTGGTATCCACATGACAGAGTCAAGTATTTTGGAAAACCATATAAAAAAGAGTTATGTACCATTTAAGAGTTATTCCATGACTCAGATACATTTATGACATCCATTCTTAAATAGAAAATGTATGTGTAACTACATTATGTGGTTGAAGATGTGTAAACTATTTTCTAGGCTGTGGCCACTTTACTTTTCAAAACAATTTTTATATGTACTGCATTTTTTCCATAATACCGGTTGTAGGCCATATTCATAAATAGATTATATATTATATATATTTCCATAATACCAGTAGTAGGCCATATTCATAAATAGGTTATAAGGACATTTCTCCGAGTGTAAAATGTCACATTGCTGACTGTGATATAAAAACATCTCATCCATCCCAGACTACCACGATGAAATAATGAGCTTGCATTTGCGTCACTGTTCAAACACCTCACAACATATGGCTTTGCAAAGGGACTACTTTCAATGATCAAAATGCATGACCTGTAAACATAGCTCTCAACCTCTAAGCATTAAAAGTCATAGTACTGACTTTTAAAAACCACAGCAGATGGTCAGACAGAAGAGTGTTTTCTTATTTTTCACACTAGAAGTTCTTAAGGTACTAAAGCCGAAATAATTAGTGATAAGGAATCTGTGTATATGCTTAATTCAGTCATTGAACAATATATGCGCCCTTAATCAGGTATGACATCATGAAAAAAAAAAAGTAAATCTTGGAGGCATACCTCTTAATTGCCCAGAATTTAGCAGAATGTCCAGATTTTTGCCTCATATTTTTGGCCTGTTTCTCATAAAATTTGTGTTGAAGTCACCAAATAATGACATAGGTTTGAGTTCCGGACTTCAAATCCTTCATAAAATGTGTGTTAACACAGATGCTGTTACTCCAGCAACTTTCTAAGTTTATAAGAGCAATATTTAAAATCTGTCCTTATTTTTGGCCCTCTGTCCCCCCATTTTGTTTGGCTTTGTCCAGATTTCTTGCACTAAGAGGTTGGGAGGTATGCTTGGAGGAGCAAGGCTAAACGTGAGGACCAAAATCACAGTGCTATGTGAAAATCATAACAGTTATGAAGTATAAATCAAAACACAAAAGCTTGTATATTTTGGCATGCAACCCATTACCTCAAGTCCATAAAGGTGTAAACCTATGAACTCAAACTACATGAGAATTCATGCAGACATGAAAAAATAACAATAAGCATTTTCAGGAGGGCAAAGCCCTTTGAGCACCCCATGCTGGGCTTCATCTTCACACTCTCATAACTCACTCCCTGGTCACTCTAATTCAGAGCAAGTGTGATCATTGTTAAAACATGAAAACAACGATCACTCCTTCTCCCCTACCACTCAGAGACATATTATATCCTATATTTTCAACCTTGAGACATCATTGCATTATGTTGTGATCAACTGGTAGTGTAAAACATCTTGAGCTAGCATGCCCGAGCAAAATAACAAAATAAGCAAATAGACTCACCCTGAGCAAATGAAGATAAACCATATGTAAATGTCACTTATGCATTGCATAATGACTTTCAGGGCATCAGGGAATGCCAGCTACAGAAATAGCACTGGTGTCAGCTATGCAGTAAAAAATCATGAATGTGATAAGTATAGCTGTTATTTGCAGCAGTGGGGAGACAAATTAGGCATTCAGGAGAGTCCCTCCCCAAGTCGAGCAGAAATTATGAGGTAGTGACATGTTCTGTCATAGGTTCATAGGTTCATAGGTGTGCACTAGGCTAATGGCTCTGGATCCTTTACAAGCCTAGCCCATAGAAGTGCCCTGGCATCATGCCGCCCGACATTGGCAGGACATGTAGCTTACATCCTTCTAAGTTGGGAACTGCTGATTGAGGGCTCAGTGTCTGTTATTCTAAAAGTGTATTAGTTCTAGTTTAAGCACTTGGGCTTCAGGCCAGTTATTTTACATTAAGAAGGTTTGTGGTCTGCACTCTTGTGGGAGGAGAGGCTGGACTCTACCCTTCTGAGCTGGGAATTTCTGGTTAAAGGCTTATAGTGCCTGCATATTTGAACTGTTTCTTACTGAAATTGGTACACCTTGTTTGCTGTAGCATAGACTAGATCCAGGCCTGCTGAATCTAGCTTTGTTTCTATGCTTGTTGTTTGTTTGCTTGTTATTTCCCCGAAATGCTAATTCCTCCTAAAATGCAGCTTTTCAGCGCTTCTGTGGATCCCTAGTGATATCTGCATTGCTTACTGTACTTATCTCCTTGTTTCACTTGAAAGAAAGTTACTGTTTGTCGTTTTTGCATTTAAGTTACCTGTAACACATTGCATTTAAGTTACCTGGCACTTGCTCACTAAAGCAATTATATGTCAGCACTAAAAAATTAAAAGCACTACACCCTCACAAACTCCCCTTGAGTACCTTGTTCCCCATTGGCCCTTTTTTTACAATTATAAAGGAATTCCCAATACTATTCTAGCATGTCCAAAGGTCAATTGTCAATCTCCTCTCCGGTCCAGCTAGTGAATCTGGGAATCTTGAGGCAATGTTACAACTGCCTCATGTACACAGACAACCCTCTCCTCCTCCCAACAAATTCAAACACATGTGAGAGATGCAACCACATAGCCAAACTGGAGGCTAAGCTCTCTCAACTCAGTTCTGGCATAACCAGTCAGGAGGAGAAGGAAACCACACTCACTACAATTCCAGTCTCACATAGACCTACCACGACAGCAAACCAAACACATAAACACACAAAAACATACTCGGAGGCTCTAAATAAAAATCTGCCTAAGCAGCAGAGACCTCCAAAGCAGACACCCAAGAAACCACTACCCCAAAACAAAACACGTGCAACACATAGCTCACAAAGCCAGTGTGCCAAACAGTCACAGCCCTTAAGGCTAAACAACACACCTGATACACTTGTAATAGGTGACTCTATCATCAGGCACACTGACGTCCCGATCACCAGGCTGAACAAGGAGAAGGTCACGGTGAGCTGCCTGTCGGGCGCTAGGATCCACCACATAACACAAGCACTCAGGTCACTCCAAGGCAAGTACAGATATGACTCAATCATTGTCCATGCTGGTGTGAATGACCTGAGACATACCTCCCTGGAGTACATGAAAAGAGACATAGAGGAGCTCTCTGAGCATGTAGCCCAGGCCAGTATGACCCTGACCTTGAGTAGCATCTTACCCTCACCAAGAATGATGCCACAATATGAAGACAAGATGATCAATTTCAACAATTGGCTTAAGTATTGGTGTCATTCAAAGGGGATCCAATGCCTGTCAGCCTGGGATGACATGCTCGACAAGCCACGATGCTTTGCTAGGGACGGCTTGCACCTGTCACCCCTGGGCTTTCGGATATTGGCAAAGGCTCTTGCTACCCCCATAGTGCCTTTTTAGGCAAGGCTGAAAAGACAAACCCACCTCCATAGGTATCACAAGGGATAAGAAACTAAGAGTAATGCTACTCAACGCCAGAAGTCTAAACCTCAAGATGCACACACTCGAAACTCTCCTTAGCATGGAGAACTCGATATCTGTGCAGTAACAGAAACCTGGTTCAAGGCTCCCGAGAGCACCCCAGCACTACCAGGTTATACCTCATACCATGCTTTTTGGCCCCAAAACTTGGACCGAACCACAAAAGGAGGGGGAGTATCAATATTCATCAAAGATACCCACACCTCCAGGTTGGTGGCACAGCACGAAGCATCAGAGACAATCCATGTGCAACTAACAGTGGGTAAAACTGCTTTCCAGTTTATAGCCTGCTGCAGACCACCCTCCCAAACCCAGGAACCCCACTCGGCCTTCCTGAGAACACTGGAAAATATGAAGGTCTCTCCAAACACCATTATATTGGGTGACTTCAACTACCCAAACAGACTGGGAGCATTACTCTAGCTCCAACACCCTAGCCCAAAGGTTCCTAGAATTTATAAACTCAAATGCTATGGAACAACTTGTTACCACTCCCACAAGAGGGGAAAACATACTGGACCTGATCATCACCAACATGGGGACTCTATGCTCCAGACCAGAAGTGTATCCCTCACTGGTAAGATCAGACCATAAACTAATCTCACTGGATATTCACATCTCGACCCCACCCCCTGCCCAGAAAACCACAGTGAAAAACTTCTCTAAAGCAAATTTCACACTCCTCAAAACTGAGGTGGAATCCTTCAAAGCCCTTGGGCCTGTGGAAAATACGGCCCAGACCACAGAATCCTTTATAACCGCATTCTATGAACACCTTCAGGAATGCATGGATCATGCAATCCCAAATAAAACCAAGACCCAATCCTCCAAAGGCAGACGTCCTGTCTGGTGGACCCCAGCCATAAACAAACTATACAATAGAAGGAGGAAGCTACTACATGATAGAGCAAAATCCCAAAAAGGGAAGGCATCTCAGATCAGTATTAGCAAAAAACTACGGGCACTCATAAAATCGTCTAAGGCCAGCTTCGAGAGAAAGATTGCACAGGACACTAAGGATAATCACAAGGCTTTCTTTAGTTATGTTAGGAACCTCAGTGGGAATTCCCAGATATGCTCAGAATTAGTCCAAAATGACAAAAAATACACCGAACCCACAGACATTGCCAACATCCTAGCTGACAGGTTCAGCGCAAACTCCCAACCCCCCCCTCCCCACCAAAAGGGCAAATATCTATCCCAGCATAGTGCTGCCCCCCTGACATCTCAGATGCTCAGGTAAGAGCCACCCTCTCCAAAGCAAAAAACACAGCATCAATGGGACCAGACAGTGTCCCGAGCTGTGTCCTACATGAACTCCAAGAAGAGCTAAACCCAAACATAAAACTACTGTTCACTCTCAGCCTTACTACAAGATATGTACCCAAAGAGTGGTGTACAGCAACAGTGGTTCCTCTCCACAAAGGTGGTGCCTCAACGGATCCTGGAAACTATCGCCCCATAAGCCTGACTAGCTTTGTCTGCAAAGCTATGGAAAGGATCATCATGGACCTCATACATAAAGATATTGGGGACCTACAGACACTGGATCCTACCCAGTTCGGCTTTGTTAAGGGCAGATCATGCCTCTTAAACCTGGTTGATTTCTTTGAAACAGTCACTAAGGCCATTGACAAGGGGAAGGTGGTCCACACAGCCTACCTGGATCTCGCAAAAGCCTTCGATACAATACCCCACTCGGGCATTATAGATAAGCTCACCAGCTTAAATATAAACCCCTATGTCACTAGATGGGTTGCAAACTGGCTCAAGGACAGAACCCACATGGTTAGAATTGCTGGAGCCATGTCAGACTCCAAACCAGTTACAAGTGGCATCCCACAAGGCTCAGTCCTGGGACCTCTCTTGTTCGGTATATATTTCCTGGAGGTACAGGCCAACACAGAAGGACTGTGGCTGACCAAGTTCGCAGATGACTGCAAACTGGGCACCATAATCGACTCTCCAGCTGACACAAGCATCCTCCAAAAGGGCCTCATAGAAATGGACAACTGGTGCCAGAGCCATGGCCTCAAGCTAAACACCAAAAAGTGTATAGTCATCCCCTTTGGCAAAAACAAAGTGCCCACAAATTACCACATAGGTGGTAATCCATTAAGTACAGAAGAAGTAATTAGGGACCTGGGGACCCAAGTTGATAGCAACCTGTCATTTGACAACCACGTGGCCAAAGTGGTTAGAAAAACATTTTATATAGCCCACCTAATCATGAAGGGATTCACATCTAGATCAGGGGAGGTCATCGTGCCTCTTTACTCATCCCTCATCAGGCCCATAATTGAGTACAATGCCCCTTTTGGGATGTACCTTACCAGACACCTGCAGCAACTGAAAAGACCCCAAAAGTACCTCACCAAGAGGATCAAAGGGCTCAAACAGATGCCATATGCTGCCCGGTTAAAGAAACTCCAGCTCTACTCAGTGGCATACCGCCTGCTCAGAGGCGATCTGTGCCTGACGATAAAGCCATGTCCAACCCGAATTAATGGACATGCTGCACCTCAGAAAATCCAAATCCCATCGAGCTACGCTCGAGAGACTTGAACCTCAGCACTGAAATAAATAGGGCATGCTGGAGGGACAGATTCATAACCCAGAGGCTCCCTTCACTCTGGAATAAAATCCCAGTCCAGGTTAGGCAGAGTCCCTCATTGACTCTCTTCAAGAGGAATCTTGATGAGTGGATGGGAGATCATAGGTTTACCCCGGGTATCACTTCTGTGTCACTGTTAGACAGAGGCACAGTATACTAACCTCGAAAAAGGGCATAGCAAAATTAATTTAAAATGGGTGGCGAAAGCCAAACACACTCTGGCTAGGCTTATAAATGCCCTAGGGCAGATAGCCTAGTATGAACCTATGAACCTATTAGTTCCCAGTGCCTCTATCAAGTAGAGCCACTGGCATGATCCCCAGGGTGAACTTTCTATTTCCCATCAACTCATTAAGATTTCTCTTGAAGAGGGCTAATGAGGTGCTCTGCTTGACATGTATGGGAAGTCTATTCCAGAACCTGGGCAGTCTCTGGGTTATGAACCTGTCCCTCCAGCATTTTCTGTTGATTGTAGTAATGAGGTTGAGGTCTCTGAAGTGTGTGGTGTGGAGGGATTGAGATTTCTTTAGATGTAGCATTTTTAACAGAACTGGGTCAGACATGGCTTTGTAAGTCAAGCAGAAATCGCCTCTTAGTAGACGATATGAGACAAAGAATAGCTAGAGTTTTTTGAGTCTGTCCATGCAGGACATGTTTTTAAGGCCTAGGATCCTCTTCGTGAGTTACTTTTGTGGCCTTTCCGGCTGTTGCATGTGTCTAGTGAGGTACATGCCAAATGGGGCATTATATTCGATGATTGGCCTAATGAGGGAAGAGTAGCAATAGAGATGATGACCTCTTTCTTCCTGGATGCAAAACTCTTGGTAATGAGATGTGCCACATAGAAGGACTTTCTGATCACAGTGGCAATGTGGTGGTCGAAGGAGATGTTGCTGTCAACCTGTGTCCCCAGATCTCTTATAACGTCTTCAGTGTTCAGTGGGCTCTCATGGAAGGGGTAATTAGTGGGAACTGAGTTTTTCCCAAAGGGGATGATGACAAATTTTTGGCATTAGGCTTAAGTCCATGGTTTCGACACAAGTCATTGGTCTCAGTGAGGCCTTTCTGTAGGATGTCTACATCACATGGGGAGTTAATAATGGCTCCCAGATTGCAGCCATCTGTAAATTTGGTCAGCCAGAGTCCCTCCATGTTGGTCTGGACTTCTGAGATGTAGATGCCAAACAGGAGAGGACCCAGGACCTATCCCTATGGGACTCCACTCATGACTGGTCGGCAGTCTGACTTGGAGTCTGCTACTTTCCCACTTTGTGAACCAATATGCAACCCACCTAGTGATATAGGAGTTGATGCCTAGTTTGGTGAGTTTATCATTTGGTGAGTCATACAATGGTTAGTGACATGGGTCAGCTACTATTCACCATCCCCCGTCCTACCAGTAAACAATGCAATTGAAGCTTCCAGGGCTCTGTATAAACACACACGCGCACACACACACACACACACACACACACACACACACACACACACACACACACACACACACACACACACACACACACACACACACACACACACATGCAGCATATGTTTTAAAAATAAAAAAAGAAATGACTTGACAGTACAACCATGATAATTCACAAAAGTACAACACTGAACAATATTGCCCAGCATTTCCACTAAGAAGTACAGATATAAGCCCCGCACACCCCTGGGTTGGCCTTAGCAACTACAGGGCTCAGTCTGGACCATTTTGGTAGGACCCCCCCCCCCACACACTCTATCACCCTAACTCTCTCTCCATGCTGGCTTCTTGGATTTAAGAATATTTCAGATTAAGTATCAGGAATAAATGCTATTACTGCATGTTAAATGCAAGTAAAATATTTATTTATTTGGTTATATTTTGTCTTAAGACATGTTAAAACCTAAGTAAACTATTGGCCCATAAGTAAACTACTGGCCTCCTGCATTACCCCCGCATCCAACATCTACTGCAGTTCCTGTCTTATTGCCTACTTAACTCACTCAAGCACACTATAAGCAGCCTGTTTGATGGGCCACAGATGTCCTATGTCTACATAGTGCTTCATCAGGTGGGTGTTTGCTGGCTTACCAGTAAATATGTTCCCAGACTCTTGTAGTTCTGCCTGGATCTCCTGAATCATGCTAGGAGATGGCTGCACACCTCCCCTTTTTTTACCTCCCCCTCTTCCTTTTTAACTATTTTACAGATTAAATTCTTGTAGCCATCAACTTTTGATAATGTTACCCTAAGTTCTTCATCTCTGCATGCATGCATGCTCTTGCCTTACAACTGCTGAATTAATATTTATTAAAGTTTGTTTCTTTGTATGTATTTCCAGCATGCTGAGCCTGAAAATTCTGAAGATGGATCAGTGTAATATCTTGGATAAAATTCTTAAAAAAGTAAATAACTAAATAAAGAACTCAACTTTGTAAGTTTAGTACACTCCACTCTCCAATGTGTTTGGGAAGTGCTGCAGACAGCAACACTCTGACCATGTTACCGAGAAGCACTCTCCCGTGTCATGAAGCCCAGTCTTGTGACTCATCACAGTCCCCACTTCTAGCCTCTCATACCCAGTGTCCTCAGATGTCAGAAAGCAGTGCACAAATGAGTTGATGGGTCTACGCTTCGTGACTGTGAGAAGACTGGGTGTCCAAAAAAACATAAATGAATTTTAACCTCCATTATACATTCTCATCTCATATTAACCCTTTTTTCCTTTGTTAACTTTCAGTTATCTCTACTCCGGCAGTTGCTCTGAATGATTGAAATTCCTTACTCAGTTAATTTTCATGCCTTTTTACAGTCAGTATATTTCTATAAAACCACATAAAACTTGTCAAGCTTCTTCAGAATGTCCAGTAATAATAACAATCATAGTAGTAATCTCAGCTCTCGCTTTAAAAATGCCATTGTTTACATGCCACTCCACTTGTAACTATTTCTGTAAGTGAATTTGCATTTATTTAAATAATTGTTAACCTGGACAAATGGACTAATGCTTGCAAAACTTTTACAGCTGTATTGCATGAGCTACAAGGGAACAGTAAGGATTACATGCAGGTATAATTTACAATAATCACAGCATCATGTTTTGGCAGGTGGAAGAAAATCATAATGACTTAAGGAAACCTCCATGGATGTAGGCAGAGCACACAAAACCCATACAGTTTGTTCAACTTTCTATAATACACTTCCCACAAAACTACTCTTCAATCCTGTACAAGCATTTCTTAGGTTTAAGCTTCTGCTTGCCCCCTGTTTTGTATGTAACGCAAACAGATACATGGGGTTGCAGTATTTTTATGAGTCAATCTGTTTCTGTTACTGTTTTTTTCCACTTCCAGCAAAGTGAATTATTTTTTATTATTTATGCTTTGTTGGAAAGTGAATATTTTTGCCACATTAAGTGGCGTTTCATTTTTATTTTTATTCATAATATTTGTATATTGCTTGATCTATACATGCATATCATTCTTATTATGATTTTGATTATCTATACAGTAATGGGATGTCGCATGGCTATATTAATGTTTGATTGCGCTAAATATTGATATTCTTATGCTAAGGCTTTGCTCATAAAATAGTGAGCATGCCTTTTGATTAGCCTTTCCTTGTGGACATGAGTTTTTATTGACTGTGGCTGAATACATGGAGAAACACTATATGTTAGCATCCACTCAGAATCATTGAGATCCGTTATGATCGTGTTTCTGAATATTATAACATTCTGTATAATGCATACTTGGATTGTTAACCTGGTATCCTGAAAATAGTTTTTTCTGTTCCTTATGCTTTGCTTGGACATGTAATTCCTTGCTGTAAGAGTGGCCTCTTTCTATTCATATGTTCTATACTACATTTTCATTAACTCATATACGCTTATAAGTAATGCCACTTTTTATACGCTATGGTTGTTACATATTGGTGTTCCCAAGGTTGCTTGCTTTTCATGGAATTAATTAATCATGCAACTAAGAATTGGAATGACTAATAGTTGTTTTTGGTTCATCCCCGACAATAATCTGGTTTGGCTTATTTAAAATAATACAACGCATATTATTTAATTCATGCAGTTTTGCATAATATAAATTTGATGCGCTACATTAGATGCTTATAGATTGCTGTTGAGCTAAATACTATTGTTTTTATAAGTTATGGTACACTGCCACTGTATAAATAGAATTGTTTTAAGTTATGTCAAACGCTTTCAGCGCATTTGTAACCTAGCATTTAACTTGCTGACTGAAGTAATACGAATGATGGGTGTTTCCATCTCAGCAATTGTGTTTTAATTAATTGATAAATTGATAATTGTTTTCTTAATTGATGGATGGTTTTACTATATAAAGGGCGTTTTTTATGTATAAATTATAACCTGATGAAGCGCATATGTATGCGTGAAAGCGCTTGTTTGTTTTAAAAATAAAACTTGATTTTATTTATCGTGGTGGTTCCGGGCAGTATTTCTTCGTTCAACTTCCTCACTTGGTGCACGGAACCTTTGGATGATCGGCTTCTTTTTCCTGCTGCTGGTATTATTTTTGATATACTTAGCCGTTCCTCACACGATGGATGTGCCGAACATTGAATTGGACTATAATCCAACAGGTGCCATACGAACCGATAGTTGGAATTCTTTATTTTATCAAAAGGATAATCCACTTCTAAGGTTAGACACCAGCCATGAGATTTTGGATAATGTCTCAACGAATAACGAAAATTTACATGACTTTTTTGGACATTTGAGATCTCTGGAAAATGATATGTACCGTTTGCATAGGTTTGTCTGGCAAAGAAGACATCTCCAGGCATGCCTACATTTCAAAGTCATCCCCCGAGGCATGCGTGTTCTATGCATGCCAAGTTACGGGGATAGTCATCCTGAACTGCTTCGCAAGTGGCAGCAGTTAAATATTGACTTTGGCAATCAGTATATACAGCTTCTGTTGGAATACTTTACACCCATCGAAATGGAACTTTTGGCTAAGGTAGAGGAGCAATATGATTACTTAACTGCTAATTTTAAAACTGAGTTTTGTACCTCTAAGATACAATCCATGAATAAACAGTTAGCGTTATACAGTAACAAACTAGAACAAGTCAAAATTAAGAAGCTTAAGCGTGACTGTGAAGATTTTCAATTGGGGCGTATCTTTGTATGGCCCAGAGTTAATACACAGCCTAGTGCCCATGCTACTCATTCACCGTCAACTATGAATGTAGCTAATGAAGTCACAGCTACTACCTTAACAGAATCGCTAGGTAACAGGCCAGCTTTTCCTTCCCAAGCAGATGATATTAATCATCGGGAGCCAATTACATCTAATACACCCAGTTTGTCTTTACCTTGCAACCAACTTGGCTTGAACACATCTGAAAGCTCAGGTGCTAAATCTAAAACTTTTGGCAAGAACAATACTCTTGTCGCACCTCTGCCTTTAAACTTCCCACTCCCCTACAAGGATGCCACACGCACACGCTCTGGGAGCAGGGGAAGAGGAAAAAGAAAACTTTCGGGAGATACACCGGAGCGAAGAAGGAGAATGAAGAATTGAATTCCTTGTTCTTTAACCTGGCGACTAGGTCTTTTTCATCAGAAGAACAATTATTGCTCAATAGAGGGTTATCTTTTATACCCTCTTGTCATAGTGTGTTGTCTGATACTCTTATAAGCTTACGCTTGTTTGCAAGAAAGTTATCTCTTAAGGTGTTTTTTAAAGATGATTTATCTGACAGTCATACTTCAGCCTGTAATGTAATAGCTTATAAAAGAAGAAGTTCGTTCATACCTCCGTTAACACCAACCATAGAGTGCTTTATGCGCACATGTGAGCATGACTTTTATAGTTACTATGAGCATGACAAGCATAGTAATATATTTGTAAATTTGAATTATGCACAGAGACATTCTCTAGACGCACTGGTCAATGATATGAATATAGTATTTAAACCAGCGGATAAGGGAGGGGGTGTTGTCGCCCTAGATAAATGCTTTTATGACCAACTAATGAATGCAATGCTTAATGAGGATAAAGCTTATAAAATTATTGACAAACCTAAGGTTACATCCATAATTAATTATGTGTATGACACGCTGTATGATATGCTTATGACAAGATCAATAGATAAGCCATTATATGATTTTTTGAAGGTAGACTCACCCCTCATACCGGTCATAAAAGGCTTGCCAAAGTTGCATAAAGGTGAATACCCTCCCCCATTACGACCTATAGTATCGGGTGACCACTGGGTCACCGAGAATGCTTCCCTTTACATACAATCTAAGCTTGGTCCGATGACTAAAGAAATACCAACTATTCTAAAAAATTCTTATGATTTATTAGAAGACCTGAAACAAGACTTGGTAATTGATAAATTAAATGTGAATACCTTGCTTGTTACATTGGACATAAAGAGTCTTTTTACCAGCATCCCCAACGAATATGGGCTTGATGCTATCAGGCTCCATTTGGTTGAACAAAGAACCATAGACAGCAATGAAATTATGAACATTTGCTGTCTTTTAGATCTGGTCCTAAACAACAATGTTTTTTTGTTCAATGACATGACATATGCGCAAACATGGGGAGTAGCCATGGGCACTCCCTGTGCTAACGCATATGCCAATTTGGTTGTCCATAGGTGGGAGAAGGAGAATATTTTTGGTGACCCTAGATTTGATAATGTAGTCATCTACAGACGTTTTGTAGATGACGTCATTATACTATGGAATGGATGTGCAGATGAGCTTGAAGAGTTTGTCAGCTATATGAATGGTACAACATCTTTTCTCACATTTACCTATGAATACTCCTTAACTAAGGCTGATTTTTTAAATATTTCCATAATCAAGAATGATAACAATTGCCTAGTCACCACCTTATATCGGAAGCCTTGCTGGCGGAATAGTATCCTCCACTATGATAGCATGCACCCACGGTACACTTTTCGTAACATTATAAAAGGGCAGATCAGTAGGATCCTGAAAATATGCACAGATAGACAAGATGCTCTGGTTTTGATTGAGCAACAGAAGAATCTTTTCATGGATAGAGGATATCCTGTGAATCTGATCAATGAAGTGACAGATTCTGTTCTAAATAATGTTATTCCATGGAAGAAAAGAGGGAGAGCAAAATATGGTTCTGAAAGAGATGGTAGCATCAAATATGATATTAAGTATACCAGCGACGTTGAGCAATTAATTAAAATTGTAAAGGGGAATTGGAAAATTTTGCTATCTGAGCCATATCTTTTGAAACTATTAGGGAACAAACCCAGTTTCAGATTTAATAATTGTATGAATTTTAAGAGGCTATTATGTAAGGATAAATATGAGGTCAAGCACACTGATATTCGAACTCAGATAAGAACAGGCACATATGCATGTGGCAGGTGCTCTATGTGCGCATTTATAAGCAGGGAACAGGATCTTAGGATTCCAGGCATCAATCTAAATTATAGAGCCACTTTTTATGCCACCTGTAATACTCAAAATGTCATTTATTTTGCGAAATGTGATCAATGTGATAGCTACTACGTAGGCATGACTTCTAGAAGGCTCAGAGACCGGGTCTACAATCATGTCTACGATATTAGAAAGGGCAATTCTACTAGTGCCCTAGCCACACATTGTAATGAAAGACCTGGGCATAGATTCAGTTTTCAGGTGTTACAAGTCATTAACCAGAACAGGAGAGAGGGTGACCATTTTGGCACCATTGAAATGTTCGAACTTAAATGGATATTAAGGCTAAAGGCGCATATACCACCAGGACTTAATACTGCCATCAATATACGCCCTGCTTTATTGGGGTCTACTTAGGATGTATTAGGACTTTAGTGCTTACATAATAGAATTTATATCATATTTATGCCTTTGTAATATGTTTTGCTTCATAGTCATACTTTAAGTATGTAAGTTCCAGAATGAAGATTTTTCTCACATATACATTTATACCTGATAGGATAATACTAATTTAATATTAATTGCATATAAGAGATATTGGTGCTAATACAGCGTTTCTGTTTTAGGATTAGAATAGTGCCCCTATTGGATATATCTTTTGAGCATATACAGCCTAAGGGTCATTATGTGGTTTCTAGCGTTTAACTGTTGTTTAAACGCTAATGCATTGATGCCGTGGCTTGTTTATAGCCAGCGATTATATATGTTGACAAGTTTTGTTTGTTGTTATGATATTCATTAGTGTGGTTGAACACTGATAAAATATCTCTCATAGATATTTATTTAGATCCGTTAGTGACCACTAATATTTATTGATGTTGTTGGCTACTACAACATCTTGTACAATGCGTATTTGAAACTATGTTTGGAAGCTGAATCTTCAGCTTTTTGTATGCTTTGTTGGAAAGTGAATATTTTTGCCACATTAAGTGGCGTTTCATTTTTATTTTTATTCATAACATTTGTATATTGCTTGATCTATATATGCATATCATTCTTATTATGATTTTGATTATCTATACAGTAATGGGATGTCGCATGGCTATGTTAATGTTTGATTGCGCTAAATATTGATATTCTTATGCTAAGGCTTTGCTCATAAAATAGTGAGCATGCCTTTTGATTAGCCTTTCCTTGTGAACATGACTTTTTATTGACTGTGGCTGAATACATGGAGAAACACTATATGTTAGCATCCACTCAGAATCATTGAGATCCGTTATGATCGTGTTTCTGAATATTATAACATTCTGTATAATGCATACTTGGATTGTTAACCTGGTATCCTGAAAATAGTTTTTTCTGTTCCTTATGCTTTGCTTGGACATGTAATTCCTTGCTGTAAGAGTGGCCTCTTTCTATTCATATGTTCTATACTACATTTTCATTAACTCATATACGCTTATAAGTAATGCCACTTTTTATACGCTATGGTTGTTACATATTGGTGTTCCCAAGGTTGCTTGCTTTTCATGGAATTAATTAATCATGCAACTAAGAATTGGAATGACTAATAGTTGTTTTTGGTTCATCCCCGACAATAATCTGGTTTGGCTTATTTAAAATAATACAACGCATATTATTTAATTCATGCAGTTTTGCATAATATAAATTTGATGCGCTACATTAGATGCTTATAGATTGCTGTTGAGCTAAATACTATTGTTTTTATAAGTTATGGTACACTGCCACTGTATAAATAGAATTGTTTTAAGTTATGTCAAACGCTTTCAGCGCATTTGTAACCTAGCATTTAACTTGCTGACTGAAGTAATACGAATGATGGGTGTTCCCATCTCAGCAATTGTGTTTTAATTAATTGATAAATTGATAATTGTTTTCTTAATTGATGGATGGTTTTACTATATAAAGGGCGTTTTTTATGTATAAATTATAACCTGATGAAGCGCATATGTATGCGTGAAAGCGCTTGTTTGTTTTAAAAATAAAACTTGATTTTATTTATCGTGGTGGTTCCTGGCAGTATTTCTTCGTTCGACTTAAGGAAACCTCCATGGATGTAGGCAGAGCACACAAAACCCATACAGTTTGTTCAACTTTCTATAATACACTTCCCACAAAACTACTCTTCAATCCTGTACAAGCATTTCTTAGGTTTAAGCTTCTGCTTGCCCCCTGTTTTGTATGTAACGCAAACAGATACATGGGGTTGCAGTATTTTTATGAGTCAATCTGTTTCTGTTACTGTTTTTTTCCACTTCCAGCAAAGTGAATTATTTTTTATCCACCTCTGCCTCCTACCAGTTATTATGCACACCTCATGTTTGATGTCTGGGACTATCGTCCACTCTCTATGACTACAACATGCATTTCTCTGGTAGCTGTCATACGTCTAAGTAATCAGAAGTTACCTCGTATCACAAGCTTTACTATTTTCTTTTTTTGTTTACTAGAGTTTATTTTCACTGTCTGAGATTCACTATACTACAGTTATTTCTTTTATTTGTATTCATTAGCAACCAATCATAAGGTCCATGCCAGTCAGAGAAGCAAAAGAAAACAGAATACCAGTCTATCAGCCTTCAAATTAAGCCTGGTCTTATTATACTCCAAGACAAAGAGTGGAGCAGTAGACAAAACCAGATGGCAAATCTGACCAGATTTGAGTTGAAAACCCAGTTGAGGATTCAGCAACAGCAACTGGCAGCTATCGGAGAATGAGCAGCTAGCAATGTGAGCCATACAAGAGCTGAAGTTACTAATAGTACTGGACCTGTCACCAGTGCAGTGCATGATGGGGAATGTTTGCTATTTGTCTGAGATTGGTACAGCTCTACCTGACATTGCTAAATTAATGCCACATTGTTAAGTTACCACTCACCCTTATTCCAGCTGCCCTAATGTGTGGTCAAGCACTTACTTTGGCAAAATTTTGCTTAACTGTATTTTGCTTAACTGCAGATGTTTCTACTCCTCTGGCTGCCAGTATTACACATCAAATACATCATTTATCATAGCAGCTTGCATCAGATTACCATACAGCTAACATATTACTACTTAATACCAGAAGGAACAATCATTGATACATTAAATAAAACGCAGAGGCAGCAGATGGATTAAATGGCCACAGCCGTGTGTTTATTGCCAATTATTGCTGAACATCCTTTTAATCTTGATTACCCGCAGTGGTGGTGCTGCGGTAGCATTGTCGCCTCACAGTAAGATGCTGTCCGGTTCGATTCTCAGCTAGACCGTCTTCTGCGTGGAGACGTACGTGAATGGGTGTACCTTCATTGAAGGTTGTGCATCAGGGCTGGTAACTCGGCACGTAAAAATCAACTACCAATCATTAGCGGACCGGAGTTCCGCTGTGGCGACCCCTAACTGGGAAAAGCTGAAAGACACAACAACATCCTTTTAATCTTGATTGAGATATGCACAAGGCAGGAATGTCAGGGAGGCCATTTCTTTCTTTCATAGCAAGGCTCTAAACACTACAGAACAGACAGCACTGGTGATATCCAACCCTTCAATCCAAATACCCACATGCAAGGGAGCCCGCAGGATTTTTTGCAGAGGGTTGCAAACCCAGAGCCCCGCTCATGCAGCCCCACCCCCTCCATCCACACAGCCCCACCCCCTCCACCCACACAGCCATCCCAGTGTCCCATTACTTGTATATTTCTCCCCATTTGTCATAGACACTGTTCAAATCTCTCAGTGTGCATACTGTTTTTATGCTTTACTTCTACAATGATTACAAATATTTGGACTTCATTTACAACTTATTTCAAATTTTATAGCACAAACATTGATAGACATTTACTAAACCTAAGCAAAGCAATAGTCTTAGGTTCATAGGTTCATAGATAGGTACTAGGCTATCGGCCCAAGGGCCTACATAAGCCTAGCCAACAAGGTTTCCTGGATTATGCCACCCAAGAAAGTTATTTTCCTGTGCCACTGTCAAACAGAGACACAATGAAAACAGACTTAGCATTAAAACTTCTCTACCTCTGAAACTCACATTCACTGAAACAGCATTGAAACTCACATTCAAAGAAAATGCATCTGGCCAGTGGCAGGTTAAGTTTACCTTTGGGCTGTTTTAAAACCATAGGCCCTTGCACACATTTTTTAGGGCCATGCAAACGTTCTTTGATTCACCTTACTGATTTTATTAATTATAATATATAAATTGAATTATATCCCTTGTATAATACAGCACCACTTGTTAGAGTGTGTTTTAAATGTATAGTTTTGAACATTTTTCCAGTAAGCAATGAAACAAAACATAGAAACCAATAATGACAAACTGCCCAATTCAGAACATTTCAACCATAAAAGGCCACTCAAACGTCTGCCATTACAATCCACCAATATCAGTCAATATATACAATCTCTACAGAAGTAAAAGTCATCTGAATAACTTCACATTAAAGACATCTGAAACTAATGAAGAGGTTGTTGCTAGAAAACAACTTTATATTTCAGTGTTCCATCTACAAAGTCAGTGCCTGCTGCCCTCAAAGAATAAATTGCCTATGTTACATTAAAAAAACAATAAGCTAGTAATATTGCAATAGGGAATGGATGGCAAACTGATAACAGCTTCATAGTTACTAGGTAATTCATCCAAAGGAGGACATTCACAGGACTGCAGCATCCACACCCTTTAAAGTACAACACAGTACAGTATCAGCGATCCACATGCATACTATGGGAGTAGAGCTCACAGCCTTATGCATCAAAAGTAAGGCTACTACCTGTTGTGCTTCTAACAATGCAAACAGACTTGGAATAAGCAGCACTAAACTTCACTTCACCTGAAGCTCTCAGCAAAATTTGTCATTTATTTAACATTTGTTTACCAGGAAAGTCCAACTTGGAACAAAGCAATTTTCAGCAGAAGCCCAGGGAGAAGTGCTCCAGACGCATGTCTTTGTAATATGGGAGGAAACCAGAGCACCCAGAGGAAACCCACACAAACACAGGGAGGACATACAAACTCCACACAGAAGGCACCCCAGCCAAGAATCAAACCAAAAACCTCTTGCTGTGAGGTGACAGCACTACCACTGCACCATTCACTTGACACAATTAAATCTCTCAATTTCACAGCTGAAGACATCTGGAAAAAGCCAAAATTTATTGGGGGGGGGGGGCAAAGGCCCAAAACCAGGGACACATTTTAAATATTGCTTGTATAATCTTAGAACATTGCTAAAGTGGTGTTTTGTGTTACCATGTGTTTCCAAAAAAGATAGAAAGACAAACTTAAAGGGCTATCATTATTTAGTGAATTCCATTCACACTGATTTGCCAGAACAGCGCAAAGAGGAACAGATCAAACTTCCTGCATCAGAAGTGGTGGTGTCAGTAGAGAATGCAGGCTCTTGTAGCTAAGGCTCAGGGTTTGAGCCTGGGTAATCCTTAACCACCAGCCATAAGTAACTGGGGTATTACACACACACCTCTCAGCACTTCAAACCTGCGTGCTTAAAATATTTAACTGTTCCTTAGTTCTTAAGTGCAAGAGTGAACTGAAATGACCAAACATGCTTACTTAAATTTTGTCAAGATCAAACAGCACCAGTTATATGATCAGACACCTCAGCTGTCCCCACCTTTAGTTCAAAATTTAGCTCAATCCCTCCGAAAACTGAACATCTTGGTGAAAATATAATGGATTACAATTGACAATTCTATTTAGATTTTTCTGCTGAAAATGCATGTTAAGATTATTTTGAGGCATTGACATAATGTGAGTTAAGTGTCCCCGACTGCCCCTGTTGGCTCTGTAGGTAGGTGATTGAAAGCTATGGTTATGCTGACCAAATGTCAGCTCCAAAATTTTGTAGCACAAGCATAAAGCACTTAAGGCTCTGGAACAAAAGAGATTCTGCGCACTTGTTTATGCTTTTATGAAAAGCTGCTTAGTCTGTTTTAATGACCAAACCACTCCTCCTTTCTGCTTGAGTAAATCAAAACTAAGATAGTCCAGTGACAGTGGTAGCAGATCATAATGGAATATCCTTTTGCATTTTACTTATATTGGTTTACCAGCTCAGTGCACTGATCAATACTGACCAATCCAAGCTCAGCACTGAAAAGCATAATCTCACACATCTCCATTTGGTCACCAGGCTGGTGCACGTGCTTAAAGACCCTTTGCATGCACAGCCCAGGTCATCAAGGCACTATATGGAGCATCAGAAGTTTAAAGTTGTTGTTGTTGAGTCTTTTGGCTTTTCCCAGTTAGGGGTCGCCACAGCAGAACTCCAGTCCGCTAATGATTGGCAGTAGATTTTTACGTGCCGAGTTGCCAGCTCTGACACACAACCTTCAATGAAGGTACGCCCATTCACTCATGTCTCCACACAGAAGAAGCTTTAGCTGAGAATCAAACAGGACAATGTCTTACTGTGAGGCGACAACGCTACTGCAGCACCACCACCGCAGTTTAAAGTATTTTAGTTATTTCACAAGAATCAAGACAAAGCAAACCCTTTATGTAGCATATTGGGCTGTATGAAACTTGGAGACAGTAACTTCTTAAGGTAAAAGGCTCTTCTTAATGAATAGTAAAGAAACATTGGTAGGAAATGTTATAGGTAAAAAACCTGCTTACATCATTAAACAGTTGAATATTACTGAGCAGTGTTAGAGTTCCATAATGCAAGATTTTTTTTATTTGTAAAGCCTTTTCAGTCCCTTCCATAACAGTAACATATTTGCTTCACCCAGATGTACACCCTTGAGTTTGTCTGAAGCAGTTCCAGTCAGAAAAATTTTAGATCTTTTCAAAGACTTTGGCCTTACACTTTCTTCATGTGTTTTTCAGCTACCCATTTAAATAAACTGACCTTCTAGTTCCCTCTGGCTCTTTGAGATGGCAGTTTTCTCCTTACTTCCGGAGCACTGAAATGCCCCACTATTCAGCTCCAATCTCTCTCACACTCAATAGAAATCTACAGAGAAAATGTAGTGGTGAAAGTCTATGTTGTTGGAGATTTAACATAAGGAAAGTAGCCCAATTTAAAAGTGCAGTGTGTGTCCTGGACTAGACAAACACAGATCTGCTTATCAACTTCTGGAAAGTCTCCAGACCAAATATGCATCTTGCCTACAAACTCTCCTAATTGTGCACCACTGTTGAACTTGTGAAATGTAACTGTTTAGCATCAAATGTCACTGTCCCAAGATTCAGAATCAACTCCAACCCACCAGCATCTGCATCCATTAGAAACTGCATAGCCTATTTTCTAAAGTCACATATATCCCTTCACTGCAAAATCAAGTCATAGTATTTAAAGCCAATATGATTAGTCCGTACTGCAATTTCTTTTTAAACACATGCACCTTAGCTCCACCATCTCCTGTTCATTGCTCTGCACATCTGTCCTTCCACCATGGCATGTACAGTTATTTTGCAAATGGTTTTCCTTATCCTCATTACACAGACCAAACTCTAGTCTTAACTCTCAACTGTCCACATTTTTGCAGAATGTCCAGATTTTGCCTCATTTTTCATCCAGTCCTCATAAAATTTTGGATTTTCTGGACTTTCATTGCAAGTTACTGAGAACTGAATTCACTAAATGACAGACACTTGCGTTTTAGACTTCATTTCTTTCAGAAAATGCATGCTAACACCTTTTATTCTAGCAACTTTTTAAGTTTATGACAGCAATTTTTAAAATCTGTCCCAATTTGGGGGGCTTTGCATCCCATTTTTGGCTGTCCATTTTTTTGTGCCAAGAGGTCGAGAAGTATATTATGACATCCAAATAAAAATTAGAATCCCTTGTTAGTTCTATAGATGGGAAACAATTTACCCCAAGACTGTCTCCTATACTAATGGACACAGATGCAGCTCACTATAACCACCCATTAAACAATACCCCAGTGCTGCCCCAGACAGACAGCAGCACACAGCATGAACACAGAAAATACTTTGAGACAAGAGAAAACAAAATGTCAGCCAGTTTGGAAAAACATTGGAGACTATGGAAAATGGTAAGGAATTAGTTTGAGACAACTACCCTCAGCAGACAAAAGGAGACAAAATAAGGGTGTGTCAAAACCCTGGAGTGGAGAAATACAGGACACTGAACTATGGAAATCAGTAGGATAGTCTCACCTGTTTTACTAAACGACAATACATGCCCCCTCCCAAAATCACATTACAATAACCACTGTCACTACAGTTTTTTTCCCCCTTACTCGGTAGAGTCAGTTAATAAGCATAGTTCCAATCTTTTATCTCCAAAATGTGGAAACATTCCTTCTAATGTGGAACACTTAGAAACAGAGTACTAGCAACTTAAATAGAAAAGTCACAAAATGATTAAAATGTACCTTTATACACAAATGTTATTTTGAATGATTCAGCATTTACTATAGATATTGGTTAATTCTTGACAACGAATCTGCAACAATCCCTTTCAAACAGAATGTAGAACAGCGAGGTACATGGAGTTAAGACTCCAAATAAGTAACTTTCCTCATAATGAGGTTCACTTTAGAAGTATGATCTTATTAGTAAGCAGAAAGGCCAGTAAAAAGCAACTTCTACTAGCTTTTTCACAGGACACCCTTCCTATACCTAACACATTATCTCCATTACATGCAGCATGCGCAGGCCAAGATCTACACTTGTTTTTAAGCTTACAAACTAAGTCTTATCCTCTGTTTGTGGTCAACTATGGAAATATTAAGAATAACTCACTAATACAAAGAGAATAAGGCATACAAGTGCACACTGATACAGATTACACGCCTCCATGCTTGGCCGGACAAAATAAAAGCTTTAGCTTTCTCAAAAATATTGAGATAACCGCACAAATCTCTTCATGTATGCACAAACATACTAAAGTGTTCTTTAGTCAAACTATATTACATTACTCCTCAGTTAAGAGGAAACAATGTTAAATAATCCTCGTGTCATGTCAAAAGCAAAATGGACCACTCAGCAGTTTAAGTAAAATGGACCTTTCAGCAGCTTAAAAGTAAAACGGACCTCTCACCTTCCAGCACATAAATGGAGCCTTGGGGGAAAAAATCTCTCCTTACTGTGACTCTGGCAGCAGGCTTGATGTGGAATCCATTTCTGCGCACTTTGTGTTTGAATTTAATGTTAGCTTGCAATGCACGCATGGGTCCACCTATTAGGCATTACAGTTATAAAAGTGTGGGGGGGGGCGCTTCGTCCCCCTCACCTGTGGAGACCAGCAAGCTATGGGACCATTCTTAAAAAAGAACGCCCTTATTTTTTTTTTTTTTGGTTATTAAAAGAAAATTAATCTCCCGCCCGCCCATTCCAGGGGGGTGCAAGTGCACCCCCCTTGCACCTGCCTGCAGGCATCCTTGCCCACATGCCATAATTTATCTTCTTGACATACTCAGTTTCTCTGCCACCATACAATCTACAAAGGAGCCCTTGCCAGGCTAAGTCCCCTGGCAGTGATCCACTTGGGGTTGTTTGGCCTGTGAGAGGTCCAGCCAAAGAGTCATGTGGCCCCCCACTTACCTTGGCCTCCCTTTCCTTTCCTGCCTTCTGCTTACATGACTGCGACAAGCAGCCTAGCCTATCTATCTCACCCAGTGGAGAAGGCAAAAACCTGAAAAATCCAGTGAGAAAAAACAGGAAATTCCTCCTCAACCCCTATTGTGATCACCTTGATGGTCAATGGGTTCGTTCCTATCTTGCTGACATTAAGTTATCTGATAAATTCCCCTGTTTTATCAGAGGTTGGATCGGATGGGGCAAGCTGCCCAGGCTGACACTAAAAATACAGTATTCCTTTGTTCTCTGACATTTTAACCATTTCCCTGGACAGCTTGTCCCACCTTCACCTCTCTGCCCTATCCTGTCCCTACTTGTTCCTCCACCTCCCCCTGAAACCTGAGTCTGAGCTGACCTGCCTTGGACAAATTGACAACTTGCTGCCACTTGGCTAGCCAGCTGTTATTCTCTGAGATTGGTATAGCTCTACTTGACATTGCTAAATTAATGCCACATTGTTAAGTTACCACTTACCCTTGTAAATAAACCCAGATGTCCTCCTTTATCAGCTGTACATGTGACAGTGGTAAAACAATTCACTGGCCTTTTTTCTTGCTTAGTTGAACAATCTCTGACCACAGAAAAGCCACACAGAAAGCCATCAAGAAAGCCATTCTGAATAAAGCAACATTGTAAGCGGAAACACAAACTGCTAACTTGGCCTACCATAACTTACATAAAACTGCTGGCCCTATGGAATACCTCTTATCTAAAGATTTGGGTGCTTTCCTCCCCTAACCTTCAAAAATTGTTCAAGCTTGAAAGGAAGTAGACAAGTCCCTTAACTCTAGTGCTTGATAAAACCAATTTAACACTGACATTGTGCCTCTTGCCATCCCTAAACTCCAACCACTCTCTTTCATTAACATGATGTAAGCCCTGATTTGCTGAGATGGTATTGGCCATGCTGACCTCCAACCTCTGGCTATCCTTGTCTGCAGGAATTCCTGAATGCATTTATTGTACCTTACTTTGTCCTTGCAGTGAGGACATTACACATTAGTTTCCAATCTTGGTTGTGCGTAATTCCCATAAATGCTCTGCCACTTATTTCAGAATGGGTTTTGCAATTGGAGCCAATGACTTGAATCTGGGCTACTGTAAACAGGAAAGGGCATAAGCTAGTGAATTAACAATGCCTGGTATGTGTAGGGCCTTAAATGACACATTCAATATTAAACTCTTTCAAGTGAAATTCCTCACCATGTTTCCCAATACTCCCTTTACCCCAGACTGATTGTTCATAATGTGCACCACACTGCTGTTATCTGAATGAAGCAGAACCATCCTATCCTTCATTTCCTTATCCCAGATCTCGAGGGCTACTACCAATGGAAAAAATTCCATCTTTGCAATTGAAAGGTTCTGCCTGCCTTTTACCAGATTCAGCCATGCTTCACTAAACCACTCCCCTTGAAAATAGCAGCCAAAATTATTACCTCCTGCTGCATCTATGAACAGATGAAGTGGGGGTTGCCCTACCTTCTTTTGTCATATTGCCACCCCATTGTAATCTGTTAAAAATTCAAACCAAACATTTGAGTCTTTCTTCATGTTTTGAGAAATCTTGATCCAGTGATACAGTTTCGTACAGCCAGATCCGTTGGTAGCTAGCCTTATGAGTGACCATCCCACTGGAATTACCCTGCATGCAAAATTCATCAATCTGACCAATTCCTGCAACTGCTTGAGGGTCAACTCGTTTTATCTTAAAACTTATCTCAGCACCACCTGTAACGTCTTAACTTTGTCTGCGGGCAGTCTGCATTGACCTTTCAAGTTATCAATCTCTATACCCAAAAATGTTACTCTATCTGTTGGGACCTCTGTTTTATCTGCTATCAGCAGTACCCCTAATTCCTTACAAATTTGATTGAAGGTACCCACTGCTCATTGGCACTCATTTGTGTCTTTGCTTCCTACAAATCAGAAAATCATACAGATAATGAGCCACTTTGTCCTCACCCAACCTACTTATGACCAGCCAATGTAAAAAGATGCTGAACTTTTCAAAAGTGGCACATGTGATTGAACACCCCATTGACATGCACCTATCCATGTAGTACTGACCTTGAAAAGTTTGGACCTAACCACCCCTGATCCTTGGATGCAATGGGCAAGAGCCTGAATGCTGACTCTATGTCTGCCTTTGCCATAATGGCCCCTATTCCCTTACCTTGCACCTTCCTAACAGACATATAAAATGAAGTGTAATGCACCAACATACCAACACAATTTATATAGTCATTCACTGAATCCCTCTCTGGATAGGACAAGTAATGAATGAGATAAAAATCCCCTGGACTGTTTTGGGTGTTAAACCTATAGGAGAGCCTTGAAAACTTTTCTGGGTGGACAAGGAAATGGGCCTGCTAATCTACCTACCTCTAGCTCTTTGTTTAGCTTCCTCCTCACTATATCCTGATGCTCTCTTGCAGACTTCAGATTCTTAATAACCCCCCTTTGTTTCTTGCCCCCTTGTTGGAATCCTAATACCTGTGGTAAATCCTTCCTCAAGTAATGCTGCTCTTGCCTCCTTATCTCAATACATTTGGAGCCATTCCCTTAAAACTTCCCCTCTTACTGGAGTTGGGAGATTGCCCTGTGTACCCTTTAAGTGGTGGTGGCATGAATGGTGGCCCGAATGTATTTCTTCCTTGTTGACCTGAAAGATGAAAGCATGCCCTGGCCGGATGATTGGCCTTCCCGCATGACATGCATCAGTGCTGGTATTTACAGTGTAACTGGTTCCCACAGTATTCAAAGTTATACTGATAGCACCACTACAACACCCCTTCCATCCTAGCCCCCTGTGATCCTGCAGCATCTGTGTAGGGGTACACTCTGTATCTACCAAGAATGCTCCCTGTATGGTTTAATGGAAATCTGCAATCCATTGTCAATTAGCTCCCACTGGTGGCCAACCAACAGAGTCGTGCCAAATCCATGCAAGACTATGATTTTTCAGGGTATACCTGCCTCCTTCTTCTATAATCTGCCCCCCTTGTGCAAAACGCATAGTGGTCACTCTATTAAAATGTGCCCATATGCCTTTGGCTTTGTTGGGGCTACTTTCCCCTAGAATTTCAGCATACATAGAAAAAGCAGTCACCCAATTCTCCCATGTCCTTCTTATTGCCATTTCCCTCCTTTTGTCGCCTGGGTACTCCATCTTGTTGTCACCTGGGTACTCCATCTTGTTGTCGCCTGGGTACTCCATCTTGTTGTCACCTGGGTACTCCATCTTGTTGTTGCCTGGGTACTCCATCTTGCCCTCCTTATCCTTCTCCTTTGCCTCCTTTTCCCTACTCAACAGTGAAAATATGTCCACATACTCTCCACTTGCAATTTGTTGTTTTACGTTATCGAAAGCCCAAGGGTAAGTCTCATGAGACTGCCCTGTGGTACTTCTCTTGATCCCTGTCCCCATTTTCTCCTTTATCCAGTGTCCTGTCGACTGATCCTTGCTCCCTACCCTGTTCCCTTCTTGATCACCCTTGAGTTGTGCTTTTAACAACCCAGTATGATCTAAAATCTGACCCATGTCTTGTAATGGTATATTTATCGCCATTGCATCCAGCCCTGGACCCACTACCTGCACAACTTGCGCTGTGCCGATAACATTACCAAACCTGTCTTTGCCCAACCCATCTTGCCCCTATTTTATTTTTTTTTTATTTTTTTATTTTATTTTATTTTTATTTAACATTTGTTGACTGGGAAAGTCCGAATAGGTTCCACAGATCCTGTTTTCAGTGGAGGCCCGGGGAGAAATGCTCCAGAAGCATGTCTTTAGAATGTGGGAGGAAACTGGAGTACCTAGAGGAAACCCATGTGAACGCAGGGAGAACATGCAAACTACACACAGAAGGCACCCCAGCTGAGAATCGAACCAGAAAACCTCTTGTTGTGAGGCGACAGCACTAACTGCTGCACCACTGCGCCGCCCATAAACTTCCTACACTTCCTACACTTCCTTACTTACTTATGTTGGGTTGGTCCCCGTAATTATCTAACTCATACTCCTAAAAAAAATCCTTGGTTTGGTTTTGCAACCACTGTAAAAACATTTGATCATCATTAAACTCAAACTTATCTTCGTCTCTGTTGTCCCTCTTATGTTTCTTACAATGCTTCTTCTCTTTGTGCTTCTGCAATTGCCCATCCTTCTTATCACTTCCATCCTTTCCACTTATGATATTACTCAACACTGGACACCCTGCACAAGGTCCTGTTTGTGGGTCAGGCAATGCATTACTTGCCAGTTGAACCGTACCTGTGCAGAGAGCCTGTGGTTGCCCCGAGCTCACTGACTGTCAATAAAATTCTTCCCACCAGTCTTTCCCTTTCAGGGCTATCATTGCCTGTAACTGGGTGTGCATTTGCTGATCCATCTAATTGGTAAACAGAACAAGAAATGCTTTAAAAGTTGAGCTCCTTACCAACTTGCCATTCCAGCAGTACATATGCTGCAACTAATGTAATGCGCAACACAATCAAAACGTCTAAAAACCTTACCGAAAAAACTAAAATACCCCCAATAAAGAGATTATGTTATCATTAAAATGGCTTGGTAGGCATCTTCTCCACTAGTACAACCATACTTGTTAATTAGATGACTGTAGTGGGATAAGGCCATTTGCACTCACTGTGTGTTAATCTTGAGATCGTTGAACTCTCGTATCATATAACATACCATAACAAAACCTAGCCTCACTCAGAAATGGCAGATTGGCCACAAATACATAGCATATGTTTATCACTGCCCTGCTCTGTAAATAAATAATTAAATGATCAGACTATTTACCAATCCATAGTAGGCCTTAATATCTGCAGCCACTCAGTAATAAAATACATGCTCAAAAAGCAAGCACTACTATACCGACGATTTACTGAATCAAACTCTTGCACAAAGTCAACTCGGAATGCCTCAGACAGCTTTGCCTAATTTGGGAAAGTATTGCATTATGTGGAAACTGACTGCAACCTAAACACACTCTCCCATCACTGATATCACATTGCAAACTACTCTGTGTACAGCAAACAACACTGAAAGCCTAAACAAATACACACATTGTCCGAACCTTTCTGCAACTCATTCCACACAGTACTGGATTATAAACAGAAACACCTGTTCCAAGCACCCCTCAAGGGCCAACTCCCAACCTCACATTACTAATAATAACTCTACTTTTTTGTGTTTCTTTTTTATTTTATTCCCCAAATTCCACACTTGTTAACTCCAGCTCTGAAAATTTACAAAATCACTTACCTAGGTAAATTTTAAAACATTCACTTTCTTGATTATTAAACAGATGAACCATGAATCAGCCAAAGATCACCTGAAAAACAATGTAGCATTGCATGTGACCTAAGATACTATAAGGCCTACCTCGCTTGTGGAGAACAACTACAAAGATCAAAACAAACTGGAACCACTGGAAGTTGCCCAGGTTAAAACCGAAAAGACAGGTTTCCTTTGTTCTCTGCCTTTTCAACCCTTTCCCTGGACAGCTTGGCCCACCCTCACCTACTCTGCCATATCCTTTCCCTACCTGTTCCACCACACACCCCTGAAACCTGAGTCCGAGCTGACCTGCCTTGGACAAATTGATGACTCGCAGCCACTTGGCTAGCCAGCCGTTTGTTTACAAGACTTGTAGCTAGTAGGGAGCGATACAACCAGTACGAAAATCCTTTGTACTTTGTGTAGTCTGTCTCATCCAACTGTCTGGGCCACATAATGCATATTCATTTATTTATTGACATCTGTCTACCAGGAAAGTCTTACTAGGTAAGAGCCTATTTTCAGCAGAGGCCCATGGAGAAAAGCTCCAAAGTATTACAAAGCATTTTAAGAACAGCAATTTTATAATCTTCTAAAATAATACAAAAAACATCTACAATTTAAATAATTATACCAAATTAGGCATAATATGAAAACACTGGCTAAGTATAGATACAAGTTATAAGACAAAGATTTAATATATAGAGAAATTTTACCCAGATTATAGAGAAATTAAAGGTATGCCAGTATAATACAAACAGGAATTGCAATCTGACGTGAGAGAAAAACACGTTTATGATATATTTAGATAGAAACCCAGAGGAGAGAAATTGTGAGAATTAAGGAAGTGAGTGAAAAAAGGAGAGTAAAGAGGTATAAGGAATGAATAACTACTTGTTTACATTTAGGAATATAATTTATTCTGGGGTTGAAGAAGAACAGAGACAGCTTTGGGTTTAAAAGTCTTTAAGAATGGCTTTTATGGATGAGAGGAAGGGTACTGACCTGATGGATAGAGGTAATGAGCTTTAGGCCTTCACAACATGAATATAGACAATGCCTAGCTGATTTGATAGGTTTGTGGACAAACAGGAGTTTTTGATCATTGAATTGTAATGACTGACTGGGAACATAGTTTTGTAGAATATTAACCCAAAAAAAGCCTTATGTGGAGCATCCTGAGGGAACAGGGCCCTTTTGGGCCAAATAGGTCCAAATGACCTAAGGCTGGCCCTGTAAGCCCCCACCTGTATGGTAATAAGCTACATAAACAGCAAATTCCTGAATGATTGTCTTATACAGTGTGTATCTACGCTATCATGTATTAGGTCTGTTGCCTACAATATCAGGAAGACAATAACCCATGAAACACTATACATATGGACATGATGAACACTTATTTGTTCAGATTTTTCTACACAGTTTAGTTACTGGACTTTCTGATCCATATAAGCAGAAAGATATTCCACACCACAAGAGATTCTTCATGATATCAAGCCTTAGGTGGGGCAGCAGATAGTGTTGTCACCTCACAGCAAAAGGTTCTCCGGTTTGATTCTCAACTGGGGTGTCTTCTGCATGTCCTTTATGTCTTCGTGTGAGTTTTCTCCAGGTGCTTTGGTTTCCTCCCACATTCCAAAGACATGCATTAGTTTAACTGAACACTCTAAATTGGCCATAGGTGAGAATACACATGCATGTGATTGGTATGGAAGAAGAACCCTGGCAGGGCTAGCCACCCAGTGGTGTGAATTTTGACTCTAGATGACTGTCACTGTTGAAGTGACACTATAACCCCATATGGAAAATGGGAAAAGGGGGTTGTGGATGGATCAGGCCATGTTCTTTTACAGTAGCCGAAAACGATACTGAATCTTGAGACAAATTGGATTTATGTACTTCAATATCACAAATACTTTGAATTGCTTCCAAAATGCCAATTGTTGCATCAGGGAATAGTATGAATGACGACGGTGTGAACCTTTTGAAGATGTATATCTAAGCAATTGTCATCAATGGAGGGTACAGCAAATGCAGTCTTAATTGTAAATGTTGTTCTACAGATTAAAATTTGCTAGTAATATCTTTTGTTACAACTGGAATATTATAGTGGGCATGATCACACTGAGGTAAAGCCACTGCAGCTTTTATACGAGGTTAGATATAGCCCGAGTGAGACATAATCATTTGGTGGGATCAATATGCTTTACTGGTGACAGTTTCATCAAAACTGGATTTAACTGTCGCATTTATTCATGTCCTGATATATTCTAATAGAGTAAAATTTATTTAGTGAGATCACTGACTTTTGGAGATGGGGAAGTGTCTCCATACTGCGTTGGTTGCATAATCTCAGAATTAGAGTATTTGTAGATGTGAGGATGTCTTTGGCAATTAGCACAGAGGATTCCTTAATGAACTACTTCCTGTAGTCAGAAGAGTACAGGGCTTAATTCCTTCCACATCTATTTGTCTATAAGTGGGAGAGAACCTTGTTGAACCTCTATTGTGGAATCACACTGAAGCTCACTTCCAGAACCCAGTGACAATCCATCCTTCAGTTATTCAAATGTAGATCCACCAGTAACAGAAGCAACAATTACACTTTCACCTTCTACCATGTATGTTATATTAAGATGAAGTGTGATTTATAGAAGATTTTAAATTATGTTTCCATCACTTAGGTGTGACACATGTACTGCCTGAGGTAGGAATGCTATAGTGTGGTTAGTAAATTAATTCACAACTTCTGTGTTGTTACAATTATCCTATTCAGCTCAGCACATTCCATAAAAGGAAATTGTAGCAGATGCAGACAATGAACAATTTAATCACCTTATTATGTGCTCATCTGTGAGAATTATTCTGACTTTCTTTCTGCAGAATTACATCTTATTCTGCCAAAAAGACGGTAATGTGAATAGAATCTTAATTCTTTGAAAACCTTTTGCTGACTTCCAATACTAAGTCCATTATGTAAGAGAGTTAAAATAACTTCTAAATGGAATTGTAAGTGCTTCACTGACATTTCTCTTTAATTTAATATCATCTCTACATCATAGTAATACAAAAGTTATGTATTTACAATGACGATAATAGATCCATGTTATCTGCTTTGCCCCACAAGCAGAAAATGTACTTGAGTTGCACATCAGAGTGGAGGATTTTGTGGTCACATGCAATACATTTCTTAAAGCTGGAGGGCATTTCCACCATGATAACGCAAAAACAACACAAAGCAGCACACACCACAGTTTACACCTAGAAAATATTCCAATAAATTAACTATGCCAACAAATACTAATCATAGACAAAAATCACACAGAAAACATTAAATTGGCATACCAATCTGACCAAAAAAGGTTGAAATGAATCTAAGTGGATAGGTAGACAGGCTCCAAAAATGATGAAGTAAGATAGAAATTTTTTTTTTGTTTAATAGCAGAATAGAAAGAAGGGGAAGGAGGTAACTAGACAATAATAAGCAGTAATGAATCATTATTAGGCTAAACGACCCTATTAGATAAATGAGAAGACATACTTAGCTGTCATCTATCCTGAGCACAAGCAATCATGTCTGATATAAACGAGCAACAAACAAGATCTGAGGTAATTTACTAACTATATGGGATTGTGGGTAAGGGAAGGAGTTTTTGCCTTGGATCCAAATTCTGAAAGTGGGTGAAGTCAGATCCAAGATGGATCCGAAAACCCATATGTGGAGGAACAGATGGAAGAGACAACATCAGATTGTGTGTTTAGCGGAAGCTGGCAAAACAAAGTCCTGGAATTTGATGATGGTCATTCTCATATTGGTCTGAGAACACGGTTACAGATTTCATTCACACAGATTCACACAGTCATACAATCACATAGTCTTACATGTTTGTACTCTTAATATAACTGTAAGTGCCTCACATGGTGTTAGAACTATTGGATATAACAACATTGAAAGCAGATCCTAGAAAACATATTTTTTGTTAATGATATACTTGCTTTCCTGTCTTTGTTATAATATGGTACACAATCTTAGAAATCTGTGAGTGTCACAAATAATGTAATAATCAAGTTAAATGAATCATAAAATGTAGGTTATCTATATTGCTTCCTGAGCATTCTAAGTGATACTTAACTGAATCAATTACATGTATCACTTTTTGTACAGATCATGGTTGTATTGTTACTAAAGTAGTCAGTCATTAGGTTTGGCACTTGCAAGCAACAGAAGCCAAAATACTTTCCAAATGGCTGTTTGTTCTTGTTCATATTGTTCTTTTTTTTTGTTATGCTCACAAATTTCTAAATACAATTATTGTCATGATCAGTTTGTTTAGTTAAAATCTAGTGGGGGCAGGGAACTGCATCCTTAATGTTTTTACTTACATTAGTCACAGATAGACCAGTGAGATTAAAAGTCATTTTCTCTGAGTGGGCTTGGCACAGGGCGAGAGAGATGAAAGCATCTGATATAACACTGAAAACACTGAATTGAAAACACAGCAAAATGCTGACATTGCCTTCACCAATAGTGTCACCTAGTCAGATGTCTGAGTAGATGTTCTGACAACGCTAAGCAATGTATCAGAAATGTTATGCAAGGCTAGATAACACTCTGTACCCAAGGCATGCAGTAGATAGGTTTAGATTCATATTCTAAAACTGATTTCTGCAATGTACAGCCTTTATAGTACCTCTAACCAACATCATATGATGAACACAGTATAACATATAAAGCATTGCCTCATTACTTGGACCAGGAATGATTTTTAATGCCTCCAGTCAATCACAGCAAATTCAAAACAAAACGGAGTAGAAACCTTGAGTTTCACTGAAAGCAAGACTGATTTGCCTTAATTACCTCTTATTACGTGGAAACCTTGTCTGCACTAACTGAATTAACTGTGAGTGACTACAAGTTAAACTTGTCCTGGGAAAACACTATTCACTCTAATGTTTTGCACAGCCATAATGAACATTTTAAATATAGGAACTGGGGAAATGTACCTCTCAATCTACTGATCAATTAAAATGGCACAGGACAAAGCATTTATAAAAAGAGGCAATTTAAGAGAGCATTGTAAAACACAAAAAAACAAATCTTTCTCATTTTTATCATTGGCCACCCTGTTATGAAGAAATCTGAGATACAGCTTGCCATCAGTATGAGGCATGACGTGTGGATTCTCTTGCTAACTGAAGAT